>NW_008611747.1:0-5728 GCF_000691845.1 Merops nubicus | reverse complement strand
ACATCTGTGTTACGTGGATGCCATGCACTGATATTTGCAGATAATGCATTGAATTACTACAAACCATCCCCTTTGTGACTGTGAGAATTCGCTGGGTTTATCTGTCAAAGTGGTGAGAAGTTGGCATACAAATACTTCCTCTGCCTATATTCTTCTGCCAACACACTCCAGAACAAGGTCATAAGCTTTAAGCATATAAACTCTGAAGTACCATGGAACAGAAGGAAAATCACAAGTTTGTTGACACTGAAATACGTTATGAACAATCAGTCTCCTGTGATGCTCCTTATGAGACCTTCCTGCTTGGAGGAACTCTGTGTACAGTGGCTAAGCCCAATACTGATCAGAGGGAAACTAACTCCCCTACAAGCGAGTGTGTCCTGTGAAGCACCTGAAAGGGGCCAAACCAAGGAAAGCAAACCTTGGAAGGTCTGAAAATTCAGCTTGAGTAAGCAGGCAAAAAATATAAACTCTTGTTTTGAAACTGTTGAGTGTGAAAAGCTGAGCTGTGACTTGCTCCTCTAAGACTTCTCTTCCTTGTTCTCCTCCCTTCAGGTAGGAATACTGTGAGAAACAATTTCAGAAGTTAAGCCTGAAAAGCAGTATACCAGTATGAAAAATGGTCATGCAGAACATCAATTTGCTCCACTACACATGTTGTGTCTATGAACAGCTGCCTCTACAAACATCATCACAAAATACCCATTCACTGCAGAAAAAAAAAAAGAAAAAAGGAATACATCTTTTACTAAGCATCAGTGAAGCTTACAGTTCTGCTTCATTAGGAGCAGGTGAGCTGTTACACAAAATAAAAGTAAAAATGTTGAGAAGCATAACTAAGGTTGTCTTTCAGTCTGTAGGAACTCCTATAAAGAGCGAGCTCCAACAAGTCAAACCCATTCTGAATCTTGGATCTCAGGGCCAAGAGAAACCTTCACACCAATGAAGAAGATGACAGAAAAACAAAGGGCATTTGCTCAGTGTGTGATTTGCCCCAGCACAAAGCAGAGGCATTAACAGAAAGAGACTATTTGTTATGAAAAGCATTTAATCTAGAACTGATTGAGAAGGAAAAAAAAATTATCACCTGCTTCTTTTCATTATGAATTCCCAGAGCAGACACATGCCTTTAGATGTGCAAACAAATATCCTCAGTTCTGGAATTTAAATTACCTTAAAGTTTTGGACAAGGTGGAGATTTGCTCATGTTCCATCCAAAGATATTACTAGTCTCTCCTCTGGATGGGCAACAGTGCCCCACTTACAATCCTGTGATACTACATTGCATAAATTCTCCACATCCTACCCGGAGATTAGAACTTTTAGAAGTGGTCAGACAGTTGGACTAGATGACTGTTGCATGCCCCTTTTAACTCAGCTCTTCTATTCTAAAGTTGGAATTCACTCTGCTGCAAACATCTCAAGCAATCAATCATACAGGTGACAGACACCTCGCAGAGAAGAGCAAAATCAGAAGGAATCAGAAAATCCTGAGGAGACAGAAAATGCAAGAGATACTCAATACAGCCATGTAACTTGTACCAAATACAAGTACTGGTACTGCAGTACAGTAGCCTACAAGACGAGCTGGGCATTCCTAGCAGTGACTGTATTGCTCCTGTAAATCTATGCTGTCAAACTGACCAACAATGGGCAGATTTGATGCTACTTATTAAGAGCAACAAACCAGCACAGAAGCAGTCGATACCACTGAAGCACTTAATCTCAGTTTTGGTTTGTTTTGAGGCTCTCTACCTGACATTAGGCATGGGAAATGAAGGACACAAGAGGAGGGTACTTTGTGGTTCTGGAAAGGTTATGCTTGTGAATAACAGAGATTACAGCAGTGTGTATTCCTGATGTCAGCCTTCTCATAGCACTCTCAACAATCCTTCCTGGACTGGGCAAATGTATTAGGTGGAAAAAAAAAATGACAGATGAGGTTTACTCATCGCACACTATTGGCAAATTTGAATCTGTGGGCAGGAGGTTCCACCGCCAGTGGAACAGCACAACAGCTCCCCATTCTTTTTCATGTATATTATAAAATATGTAATATACATCATATACTAATATTATACTAATAATACTAATACTAGTTAATGTTCTCATACCTTTAAGAAAAATCAGATGTGTAAATCAGAGTTCTACTTCATATAGAAATTTGTTAAACACATTGAGGACTGAAAACATTTGGTAGTCACATTTAGTTAAATTTTGTAACATAACTTTACAGCTCTGCTATAATTAATCAAATAATGTATTGCTTAGTGAAGAGCACACCAATCAGTGCTTTGCTCAGAGTATAACTCTTGTTTTAACAAATGTAGTGCGAAATTTTGTTATCTAGAACAGTTTTGGAAGAGGCCTTTGAGTAAGACTTTCAGACACTGTTCTCATTTTGTAAGCCTTGAGTGTAACTGAAGGTGTTAAAAAAACTAAGCACTTTACCACTGACTAAAATGTCAGGAAACACTTGGAAACCTCTGTAGCATAGTCCTTACAGTAACTCTGAGGTCAGATATAAGCCTAGCAGTGACCGCTCTGTTGTTACCCGTCCTCTCATCTTATGTTCTATCTGAACAGTAGCAACAACCTCAGCATTGCAGAGGACTTTGCATCCAGGCTAGCTACTGTCTTACAGGAGTTGTCTTTATCTAGCTCTTCAAAACTATCATTTACAAGCTGAAGTCTAATACAGTGTTGTGTTATTTGTTTGTTTTATTTTGGGTCACTATCATAATCAAAGATATACTTATCTTCAGGCTTGCTGTAGTTTATATAAGACATCATCCTGTGGTGTGTTTGACTAAATTCACTACTTTTGCATATTTACAGAGCCAGGAAATTCCAAAAAAGCAGGCTTGTCATGTTGTTTGGTTAACCACTTGCAATACTGCCTCTCTTTCTCCATTTTCCTGTTGTTATTTTGCCAGCCTGAGTCATTGGTGCACTGGCAGCACAATGGAATTCAAATTTGATAAGAATGTGGCAAAAAAACTGTCACCTACCCTTAGCCTGTCCTCCTTGTCACATTGAGGGGGTGATACAATCACTGTTTCCAGCTGATCACTGGAGCTCTAACTAGGAGGGAAAGAGTCCCTCCCCACCCGTCAGGCCTCCTGACAGCAGTAACAAATGAGCACCTCTGATGCCTTTGAGTGACTCAGGCTGTTCCTTTTTGCCCTGGGAGCTCCCTACTTGTACCAACACGAAATATTGTCATGATAATTTTCTTGCTTGATGTGTGCTGATCCATTGCTGATGCAACAAGCGTGAAACCTGCAAGTTGCTTTCAAAACAGGCCCTTGTCATCAGCAGCACTGCAAACTCACTTCAGTTGAATTGGAGAAGATTTCTCATTAAGTCAGTCCTTGAAATTTTGTCTGCCTCAATCTCTATGGGAATCTTCTTTAATGCAAAGTACATCAATTTCACTGGACAATTTAAGATGCATTAGCCATTCTGATATGAGTAATTTGGTAATATTTATTTTGGCATTCAGTTTCCTTCTCTCTCTGTGACCGCTTATCCTAATAATGGAATTTTTACAGTGGATGTATGAATGAGCCACAGTATGCACCATGTCTAAATTGTCTACTGAGGATTTTTTAATGGCCAACCTTTTAAGAGTGTCAACCATGATACCACCATCATGAATGAAATCAAAGATCTGTACTTTGCCTCTTTAAAGTGTACACAAATCATAATGCAACTCCAGGGGGAAAAGAAATAAACCCTCAACACTCCAAACTGTTAGATCTCAAGCTTGTACTGCAGTTCATTACAAAAGCAAAAATCCCACACTAGTGCATGGTGTTTTTTCAGACTTTCCTTCTCACCATATTTTCTTCCCTTCCTGTTGTTTCTCTTCCACTTTCCTTGCTTATCCATGGCTCCATCATCCTCATTTTAGGACTTGAAAACTGATGGCTTTACCTCTGTGTAAATACAACTGCTGCAAAATATGGCATAAAAACTTACTTTCCAAGACTGAAAAATCAGTCCTTTTTTTTAAGATAATCCACCTTCCCTTGGATTTGGTTCCTGTCTCCCACGGACTATTTTGCTTGCCCTCACTTTATCCAGTCT
The DNA here is from genome assembly GCF_000691845.1 of Merops nubicus. Classification (NCBI taxonomy): domain Eukaryota; kingdom Metazoa; phylum Chordata; class Aves; order Coraciiformes; family Meropidae; genus Merops; species Merops nubicus. The sequence goes on along the minus strand of NW_008611747.1, from coordinate 1,636 downwards.
TTAACACACCACGAAGAACTGGCCATGCTGATGCAGCACCCAGCATGACTAACACAAAATCCCCGCTACTACATCTCACATACATTAGGAAGCCAGAAATTTAGTCATGCCTAGGAAGGGTATTTGCAAAGTATGCCTACATGGGCAAAATTAAAGCAAGTGTTGCGATGCCACCCAGCTGAGTGAGCCAGTGCCCCTGCTACACGTTAAACCGGTTCCTCAGACAGTGCCTCTCAGCTGCTTAGTCAGCACCGTTTGACAAGAAGAGCTGTCAGTGACTTTGCTTGTGCCTGTCTGCTGCAGTAGGCTGTGCCATAGTAAATTAGTAAGACATCATTATACAGTGAAATAATTTTTCAGGCACTTAGGTGACTAGGAGCCATTAGCTTTGAGAAGGCCAATTTTCAAAAGTGGTGTAGAGCTGGTGGAACCAGGATGCAATTAAAGCATTTTGGAAAGCAATCTTCTGTTTCTTCCTATGGCTTCCCTGTTTCTCTTCCTTTTCCTGTGAAGCTACCACATTCTTTGGGTTGAACTCTTTATACTAATGTAAAGGCTAAGACCTTTGTTATGACCTCATTTGAGTTGCTTTAAATGTCTTCTGGTATAATTTGGATCAGAATCTGAATTCATCTTGGCAGAGAAAATCAGCATGGTTTGTGAGTGCAGTGCAGAGAACCTCGACACAGCACAGCACCAAGGACATGCAAACCTAGCTCTTTTCCTTTCCAGTAATACAATTCTGCAGTTCTCAGGAATAAAGAGGACAGGAGTGACCCCAAAACATTCATTTCCTGAAACCTGTCTTAAATCTGGCATGATTTTATATCATCGATTTCATACTGTTACAAAGAAAATCCAACTGCCCCACTTGCAATCCACATAAAAGGGATACAAATAGACTAAGAAGTTTATATATTATCATCATGAAGTTACCTACACTGGGTATTTTTGCTTAAATTCATGCCTAGATAGCAGTTTCATGTAACTACTTATTTATCCCTAAAGTAGTCACACCAAGTACCTTCAGACATCTTCCAACCAGCTCGCAGTTGAAAAATAAAACTTTCCTTTTTTTTTTTTCAATTTCTATCTTGTTCTTCTCTCTGCAGTGTTGTTTTCCGAGTTGTTTTCTAATTAATCTCAAATTCAAAATTACTGAAAGATTTCTAACGACGTTCTTACGACAGCCACACCTTAACCATAGAATGGTTTGGACTGGAAGGGACTTTAAAAGTCACCTCGTTCCAAGCCCCCTGCCATGGGCAGGCACACCTCCCGCCAGATCAGGTTGCTCAGAGCCCCACCCAACCCGACCGTGAAAACTTCCAGGGAAAGGGCATCCACAGCTTCTCCGGGCAACCTCTTCCAGTGCCTCACCACCCTCAAGAGTACAGAATTGCTTCCTATTATCTAATCCACATCTACCCTCTTTCAGTTTAAAACCGCCACCTCCCACCCTATCACTACACTCCCCGATAAAGAATCGCTTCCATCCTTCCTGCAGGGCCCCTATCAGTACTGGAAGGCCGCTCTAAGTTCGCCCCGGAGCTGCTGCTTCTCCTCCTTCTCTCTCCTCCTCGTCTCCCCCCGTCCAGCCCCAGCTCTCCCAGCAGAGGCCGCTCCGGCCCCGGCC
>NW_008611746.1:3210-46899 GCF_000691845.1 Merops nubicus | reverse complement strand
CGTATTTTCTGAGCCTGCTCAGGAGGACATTATGGGGGACTGGATCAAACAGCTTGCTCAGGTCAAGGTAGACTACATCAACTGGTCTCCCTGCATCGACCCATTCAGTCACCACATCATAGAATGCTATCAGATTAGTCAAGCATGATTTCCCCTTGGTAAATCCATGCTGACTGGTCCTGATAACCTTCTCCTGCATGTGCTCAGAGATGACCTCCAGAATAAGCCACTCCATCATTTTTCCAGGGATGGAGGTGAGGCTGGCTGATCTGTAGTTTCCTGGATCTTCCTTCTTGCCCTTTTTGAAGACTGGAGTGACATTGGCCTTCCTCCAGTCCTCAGGCACCTCTCCCATTTGCCACAATCAGTGCATTTTCAGTGATGAGTAACAGGAATATTTTCATGTGTATGGTCATGTACATCTGCTCAGGTTTGAAACAATAATGTAATGGAAAATGGATTAATAAACATTATTAGACTGGTGGATAAAAGCATACTTGGATTCATGGCTGTTTTAGCTGTATGTGTAGTGGTAATTATTTACACAAGTACTGTGTGGACGTAGGATTGGATATTTCAGAGTAGTAGGGTGCATTGACTTGCATGTTTTCTATTCTATCTTACTTTAAATTTCTCGGGTTTGTATTGCTTTGAAAAAAAAAAATCTAACTAGTAGTGTTTAATTTGTAATTAGTTTTTTTCATGGTTTTTAAATGTTCTGTCCTTACTGTTCTCAAGGACTGCCTGTTAGATTTTTTTTCTTTTTTCTTAACTCTAGGGAAGTGTTTTTTCCTATGTGATCTGTTAATGGTATTCTGAAAGTAAAAAATACTTGTTCTGTTTCATAAGATTGTAAAGTAGATCTCAATTCATCTTACAGGATACTGGTGTCACTAGTAGAGATCTGATTAGTCGAAGGATTAAAGAATACAGTACAATGATGAGGTAGGTGAATTTCATGGTGCCTACAGTATTTGAAGACTTCTCCTCTAATTTTTTACTTAAGTAATGTATTGTGTTTCAGTTCTTCAAGCAGCAAAACAGAGCCATCTCCCAAAACACCTCGCCAGAGTCTAAGTATCAGACAGACATTGCTTGGAACTAAAGCAGAACAGCGGACCCTGAGTCCACATTCTCCTAAGGATGAGTCTGAGAGGAAGCTTCTCACTAAAGGTCTGTGTGTTTTCTGTATTTCTGTAGTTCCTTACAGCCCCAGTGTGAGGTCATTGAGGTGCCCTTTCCGGATTTCTTAAAGTATGAATATACAGATGCAAACCAAGTATTAACCATTTTTTTTTAACCTGCAGCTATAATCACTCATTACTTGTAAATGCTTCATTTAGATGTTATCCTGGATATATGTTGTGTTTTGTCAGATACCTGAAGCTTTTTATTCCAGTCCTGTCTCAAGAAGGTTTTATTTTTTTTTTCTGTAGCTCCACGTAGTGTTAACAGTAGTAAAATATAGGTGTTACACTTCTTGTGACCAAAATTTTGCCAAACTTTGGAAATCCTTTTGTGTGTAATAAATACTTTTGTCTCCAGCTGACTTGGAAGTGACAAGGTAAATTCATATTTTAAATATGTTGTTAAGAAACCAAAGTTTTGCACTGAGGAGTTTTAGGAGTAGAGAAGAACATGTGCGTTTGGCTTAGTCTTTAAAATACAGCAGTGAAACGATATTATTTTTTCCACAACAAAATTAATGCCCACTGAGTTTTAAAAAAAAAAAGTCCAATGACCTGGTACTGCAAACATAAATTACTAACCGAACCACATCAAATAATGTCACAAACTACTTTTTTCCAAAGAATGTGTAAATCCATGGTATTTCTGATCAGGCTGTTCTTGTAAGGATGTTGCATACAAATTCAGGCAATTGGCTGAGCAGTCCACTTTTGATCACCCACTTGTGAACAATTCGATCTTGTATTAAAGATGTAAGTGAATTCTCTTTCAAACGTCCCTTTACTCCTGCTATGCTGTAGATTATGTTACTAAATTGCAGAGATAAATTAAATTTCAAATCTGCTGAAAGAGTATTTATTTCCAGAGAGACTTGACTGGGGAGGAAGTACTATTGTATCCGGCAACTCTCCGTACAGGGTAACTGAGAACTGTAGCTTGCTACATGAATTGTATAAGAGAGGTAAACAGAGCAACAGAACTTTATCTGGTTTTTGGATAGGTAATACTTTTTTAAGTGTTTGAGTCCTAAGTGTTTGAGTTCTATTTGTAATGATTTAGGAGTGACTAAAATCTGACAGTTTTTGAAACAGTGAGTAGGTCCATACAAATGTGAGCATGTCTGTATAGTTTCATATGTATTTTATGCAGCACTGTGATTCAGTAGAGACTTAATCTTGCTTTAGTAAATGTGGCGGTTAGGTTTTTAAATGTCATGTACGTACCTGCAGTTTTAGAATGAAGAAATCTCACAGTACCATCGAGCTACTTGCTTTTCTAAATCTGGACTGTGAGTGTGTTCAGATGGATCTTTTGAATCACAGGAGAGTAAAAGAAGCTATGTTTAAGACAGACTAATGTCCAGCGAGTTGTTGCACAAACCTGGGCCAATAAAAAGAGAGAAAAATGCAGCAGGTGTCACTTGATATTTGCAAATCTGTTACCTGTATTCACAGTATTTTTTGTGACTTAAATGTTGTTATTTTTCTTCTTTATTTCCTCGTTTGCATTATGCTAACAAAAAGATGAGACAAGCCCACCAAAAGACAAAGGAACATGGAGAAAAGGCATTCCAAGCATTATGAGGAAGACATTTGAAAAGAAGCCATCTGCTGTAGGAACTTTCGGTGTTAGATTAGATGACTGTCCCCCAGCTCATACCAATAAAGTATGAAAGGACAATTTTTCTTTCCATTGTGATTTAAAAATACATTTTATGTGACTTTCTTTAAAATGTGTATATATAACTTTTCTTTTCTTCAGTATATTCCACTGATTGTTGATATATGCTGCAAACTGGTTGAAGAAAGAGGTCTGGAATACACAGGTATTTACAGAGTTCCTGGAAATAATGCTGCCATCTCAAGTATGCAAGAAGAGCTCAACAAAGGAATGACTGACATTGATGTTCATGATGATGTAAGTCTTTGATCACACTATTTCCAGGTTGCCCTCCCAAAAACTTCTTTTGTATTGTGATTATAGAAATATAAAGCATGTCTGTTGTTTTCTTCTAAATGTGTAGAAATGGCGAGACTTGAATGTGATAAGCAGCTTGCTGAAATCCTTCTTCAGAAAGCTCCCAGAACCCCTTTTTACCAATGGTAAGTTGTTGACAGGAGTTACTGTTGAATAGTACTTACAACTTTCAGAGGGTTTGAGAGAAAATCTAGTGGAATAATACTAACTCTGCAACAAAGCCCTCTTTCTTCCTTAAAGAGCAGGGAGTCATGATGATCACAGAACTTACACATGAAAGCTGTAAATAAAATTTTGCTAATGGCGAAGGAATAATAAATTTGAAAAAAAAAAAAAAGAGTAAAATTTGGAATTGTACTGATGCAATATTCCATGAAAGCTGTTCCCCCCTCCCCCCGCTGCCATCTTATTATATTACATAATGGGCTAATTTATGACTTCAAAAGGTCATTCATATGTATGTGTTACCTGTATTCATGGAGGTGGGGGTGTGGTGGTGTACATGCCTACATATATATACACAATTAATCTCTGCCTTTTTTAACAGACAAATATGCAGATTTTATCGATGCAAATAGAAAAGAAGATCCTGTTGAGCGTCTCAAAACACTGAAGAGACTGGTAAGCTGAAATCAGGTGTGTTGTACGTGCACTACAAAACTAGCATTAAATGTTTAATATTCTCAATAGTGATTGTTTGTTTCAGATTCATGATTTACCTGAACATCATTATGAGACTCTGAAGTTTCTTTCTGCACACCTGAAGACAGTAGCAGAGAACTCAGAAAAGAATAAGGTATTAGAAACAAAAGTATAACATATTTTGGTTTGTTTCATTCATTAAATACAGGGTTTATGCAGGATTATTTTCATTAAGGTGATAATTTATTACCGTAGATAAAATTAAGACCTTTGCTGTGTTGAGAAGGTTTTTGGATTAGACTAAGGACTCCTGCAAAGCATGCACCTCTTAGTGTAAAGTAAGTTTATTCAAACTGCTATTAATTCTTGTGGTAATGACTGCCTGCATCTTAGATTTAGCCCAAGTTTTTAGGTGTCATATAATCCTGTCTAAACACCAACAAGAGTGTGCAGGGCACAGGGGGGTGTTGGTGACCTGAATGAACCTGTTGACAGAGGCTGTTGTACCAGCTATGTGTGAAGCCTGGATTCCTGGATGCTTGAGTAATTTTTAAGACTAGGACTTGGTGTAGTACCTTAAATGTTTCATGAACTCATAGATGCTGGTTTGACTGGTTTAAGGAAAGAAAATTTATGATCTAAAGGGTGATAGTTCATCACTATAGGGTCTTAGTCCACCACTGAAATAGATTTTTGTCATTTCCGAAGGGTGGGGAAGAGTCAGTGTTAAGTGCTTCTGTGCATGCTATAATCCTACAGTAAATGCAAATAATAGTATCCCCTTTCTTTAGCTCTTGGGGTGGAGGGGGGAAGGGGTAGCTGAATGCAGAGCTGTGCACGATATGGATGTGCTTGTGGATGCCTACCTCAGGGCAGGTAACATGATGGCTTGTTATTTGGCTACCAATGTGAAGGGTATAGGAAAAAAATGGATGTGATTGATATGAACCTATGGTCAATCTTAAATCATATAAAAGGTCATGCCTCAATTCAAGTGAATATGTCAGGGTCCATCATCAGTTCTGCAAATAATACCTTCCAGTTAAATATGAAAGAAAAATGTGTTTGTATGTATATAAAAAAGTATTTAACAAATTGTAACCTTTAGTGGAGTTGTAGCTGACAGTATAATGAAATGATAGTAAATGTCATTTTTAAGTGTAGTGCCTAAAGCAGACCTTTACAGTTTTGGTGTGCTGTATAACTTGCTTAAATAATGTAAATATATGGAATATATAGGTCTAGATGAGTGAGGTGATGATTGTATGACTTGTCAAAGGCCACAATTCAAATCAAAGTGAGTATTAGGGGCTTGTGTCATGTTTGCAGTTTCCTTCGGGGTAAGCACAAGGACCTTGCCTCCTATGTATTATTGATCTATTCTATGTCACAACAGTAAACTATAAATCAGAGAAGTAAGCAAAAATAGAAGGTACGTATTCCGCTGGTGGCTGCTTGGAATTATTTGTTAGAAATGTAACATTAAAAGTAAATTAAGTGGATGATTAATGTTGTGACATGATTGCATAACTCCGAGTCTGTCTCATGAGATGTATTTGGTCTATGATGTTGGTTGCTACCGCCTCCTCTAAAGTAGATACAAGTTGAATGAACTCTTTGTCTGTAGACATAATACAGTTTTTGATTACCAGCTTAATTTTTTCATGTGTCATGTAAACATTTTCAGGAAAAAAGAAAAAAAAAAACCAAACAAACAGGGAACTAAGGGAACTAGCAATGCCTTTTTATTAAAAAACATCAGTGTTTCTAAACAAATAGTCTTTAAGGGAAGAAGAAAATCCCTCTGGAAGTGCCAAGAATATATCTGAGTTCTTGAGTTTTCTGTGCTTGTGGAGCTGTTTACTTGCAGTGAATTATGGAGGTTGAATTCTGAATTATAGAAATGTTGGATGCATTTATTGCAGCTGTATATATGAGAGTTCTAGTGTAAGGTAACATCTGATCTCAGTCAGTAATTTTTTTTCTTTAAGTCTTTTCTTTGTATTTATTTAAAGTGGTTCTCAGATTTATTAATAGTGTTATATTAATGTTCTTAAACCATATTACTTTATTTTCTTGTTATAAATGTTTGATGTGGAAATACTTAATTTCTTAGATGGAGCCAAGAAACCTGGCAATAGTGTTTGGTCCAACACTCGTGAGGACATCTGATGATAACATGACACACATGGTTACGCACATGCCAGACCAATATAAAATTGTAGAAACACTCATCCAAAAAGTAAGTGGCTGCATTTCATTATTAAAAAAAATAAGATTATACACATCGACCAGTTTTTCTCTCATTGGGCCAGCTTGGGTCTGGTATTTATCCTTCAAACTTCAGGATAGCATTTGCAGTAATGTCCATTTTTCCACATTGGGTTTTGTTTCATGTGGGGATTTCACCTTTTTTATTTTAAATTGTAGCATGACTGGTTTTTCACAGAAGATGATGCTGAAGAACCCCTTGTAAGTATTGTGTCATAAATATTTGTATTCTAATTATCTTAGCTTAGAATCTGCTTCTGTCGCCTCTAGAATGTCTTCTGTATTTCGTACTACATCACTGTATGGTTTGCTCTTCAGAAACACCTTTTTAGCTCTCCAGTCCTTGCAGTAATGTTTTGTGGTTTTTTTATTAACCAAAAAAAAAAAAAAAAAAAAAAAAAAAAACACCCCCAAAAAAAAAAAAACAAACCCCACAAAAAATAAACAAACAAACAAAAAACCTAAACAAAACTCAACAAGGCAAGCCATGTAATTTTTTTTAAACCATAAAGCAAAATCGGAAGATAAGAATATGTGAGCAAATGTGTCCTGAGGTGAATAATGCAATTTTCTAAATGCTGTTGAATCGTAATGAACTATTTGTGAAACGATGATGAAGAGATCTTTGTTTATTGACTATAGACAACAGTTCAGGAGGAAAACACTGTAGAATCTCAACCAGTGCCAAACATAGATCATTTACTCACCAACATTGGAAGAACGGGAGTATCTCCTGGAGACGTATCAGGTAACTTGCCTGGACAGTGTTGGTCCATAGGCTAGAATAACCTACTCTGTTAACTCACTGCAACTCTCTCTTCCTATCTCCTTTTACTAATAAACTGTTTTTCTCTTTTCCAAAAGATCAATTAACACTTCTCTAAAGACTTGAATTGTTGATAATCATGCATGATACAATTTGGAGAACCTTGTTGTCTAACAGGAATATAACCATTAAAAGATGAGGCTTGCACATACTGTTTTATTTATTCACAGTAACCCATGCAATCATCATCGTGAGGTGAAGCAGATATGGTGGTGTGAAGTGGTTTGTTGTGATGGCAGAAAGACTGATCTTCAGTGGTGGTCTAATATTGCTCCTTCCTAACATTAGGAATTCAAAACATTGAGTTATGTTTCCTTGTTGAGTGATGGACACTTTAATAAGAATGTTGCAGTATGTCTATACTAAAGCTGATTTCCTTCTGTTTATAAATGCCATCCTCTTTTGTGGCTAAGGACAAGCATTGCAGGCTCTTTTTTGGTGACTTCCCCCCCCCCCCTTTCACTTTATACTATTGCACTAACCCAGCATGTCGTATCCCACAAATGTTTTCCCTTCATCTCTAGCTTTTGTTTCAGTTTTCAAAGGGTTGTTCAGCACTTACTGAAACAGTCACTTTATACTGATGTTGTAACAGGCGAAGTGGGAGGAGTCTATCACACGGTGATGTCATTAGTGGATTCTGTGATGTCACTGATGGACAGCTGGAACTGTAGGAAGAAGGAGGACTGTTGCCCACACTGTAGCTGCCTTGTCTGCAGAAACCCCCGTTTCTTGTAAATGGAAAAAAAAAAAAAAAAGTTGATCTGTGCTGTAAATTTTCTTTTAAGAGTATTTTAAACAGATCAATGCTACTTTTTAAAAGTTTTTCTGCTGTTTCTTGTTATCTCTGAAGCAGACCCTGAGGAGAAATAGCATGGTATGGTCTACCGGTCTTTCTAGTCATAAAGCATTAGCCATGTGTCAAAAAGGGGTGTGGCAGGGGGCTCAGCTCTTTCTTCCTAGGGAGAAAGTCCCTAAAGCTGGAACAGAACCAAGTTCCTATTTTTTAGTCATTGTGCTAGCCCCTTCCTACCCCCTTTATAATTGTATAATCTTGGGTTTTGCGAGACAGTAAAACTATGGTGTCCATTTTTCATTTCATGATAGCGCTTGTTGTGGAAAAGGACAAAACTGGTAGCTGCTGAAATCTAGCCCATTTAAAAGTAAAATTCTACTTACACGTAGTCAGGGGTGGAGAGAGATGTGTAATTGGGGTTTTACACACAAAATACGACTTAATTCCTTTAAAAACTCGCAAAAAGAATATGACTACTTGAACCATGATTTGCACCTAGGGCAGCCAGCAGTATTAAGACATTCAATTTTGCTTTGTGTATCCTGAATGTCAGGAGAGTACATGGTACGATCCTGAAAAGGTCTCTCAGCTGCGGTTTTGCAGGGGCTGTATACTTAAAACATCGAATAAACATCAGTATTTCTGGTTTTTATTTAGAAGAACAGGGCTCCTTTGCCATTCCTATCATTGAGCTGGTTCTGCCTACAATTCACAGCATCCTTTCATGGCGGTGGCTTTCTGTGGTGCAGCTTGCATCTTTGTGAGCTCTGACTATTCACTCTGTTCTGGTTTTATTTGCTTCACATTTTGTTCTGTGCTTGTCTTTTTCCATAAGTCCAGCATTGTCTGTAGCAACAACAGAAAAATTGCACAGAACTGAGCAGAATTGTTTTATTTTTAATTTTTCCACAGATTCAGCTACTAGTGACTCGGCAAAATCTAAGGTAAATAATTTTGTGAAATAATGTAGTAATAAGCTTTTGAAATCTGTTAGATATTTGCTTTCTTTATTAAATCACTTATATGCAGATGTACTATAGAGTTTATGTAGAATTTTTTGAGTAAGTGGTAATACTGTTTTCTCATCAAATAATTTTAAAGTGTTCCAGTGGAGAAGAATCACTTGTTTGCAATTGGCTTCATCTGCCAAAGCAGTCAGCTGCACATGTAAACAACTTTGTTCCAAACTCTGGCAATTGTGAGCACTAACCTCCTTTTTGCATCTCATCTAGAAGTGTATATAGTATGCTCCTGTCATTGTTGGCATACTGCTTACTTCCAGACAGTATTTGTGTTTCCCTATTCCACTGAGATGATTACAGGTTAGAATTTAGCCTTTTCTCCCTCAGAAGGTAACAGCTTCTTCTCTTACAGGCAGCTGAAGGTTGTGGTTAAAAGTTGTGATGGGAGATCTCCCTAGGAAATATTGCTGTGCCTGGGAGGACAGCCCAGGAGATTTGGGGAATAAGGCTGGAACATGGGCAGTCCCAGTTCAGGGGGGCAGAGCTCTCACCTGACCCACGGACAGATTTCTTGGTCTCCCAGGCTGCTGTTCAGGGGTCGCTGACACTGGACGTCCGTCTGCAGCACTGTGTGTGACACAGCAGCGTGCAGCTGACCTCAGCTGTCAGCACGAGGTCCAGCTTCATGCTGCTGTGCTGTCCGGGTGTGCCACTCGTGTTCCCCTTTGGGCTGAGAACAGGGCTTAGCGCGTCCTGGTTTGGTGTTGAGATGCCCACCCAGCTGCTTCATGAGGAAGCTTGGTGGATGTTCTTGAGCCACTGTCTCAGGAAAGCCCAGCTTCCAGGACGCCATGTCACGCTGCCTGTGCCCGGAGCCTGTGCTCTTGCAGGTTGTGTCTCACTGACCAGCACCCGCCAGCAGCACAGAGCAGCAGCACCAGTCAGGCCACGGTCATGGGCCCCTGAGCAGCAGTGCATCCAGATGGTCTGGGCCAGGAGCCTGCTTATTGCTCACCCAGCCACGGGCCAAGTGCAGCTCCAGCTGTCTGCGTTGCTGGATATCCTGCTTGGAGCAAAGGACATGTGCCTGTTCCCAGCTGATGGAAAAAAACGTGCAGAGCTCTCCCATTCTTTACAGGGACAGTAGCCAACGCAACAGTGCCATTTTCAGTAGTGGGAAGAATTGCTGTTCTCCCTTGGAAAATGGTAGGCCCAAGTTTGTTGGCAGTTTTGGATTGGCACGTCTCTGCAAGCGCAGTGATTCAGAGGTGTCACCTGCGGCCCAGAAGATTCTTTGCCCATGCTGCCTGTAGGCAGAGATTGTGCAGGAGACGAGGCAGTCATTGTAGGTAGCAATTGTTCAGGCTTCTCAGATGCTTGTTTCCCTGGGGGCTCCCAGGAAGACATAGCGTGTGTCTTCTGACCACCCAGTCCTGAACTCTGCATCAAGAGCATGGGATGTTCTCTGTCATGGAGCAGGTGGTTCTGGATAACCATGAATATTTTTGTACTGTTGGTTGAGTACATGTTTCTCCCAACTCTTCCCTGTCCATGTTCACATAAATTAGTGCACTTTCACTGAGGCTGTCATGGTCAATATAGCCACTGTATTACTGTATGGCTCATTGACCTTCTCTTGTGAAGTTATGTAGTGGCAGTTTTCACCTTTGCCAGCACCTTTTTCATTTTTGAGGAGACAGTGAATAGGAGTGAAATTTGTGCCAAGAAAAAGTTGTTTGAGCAAAGCCATTAAATGCCCTGTGTCTGGTCAGAGCTTTGCTGTCTATGGGCAGTGCATTTACGCCACAGTAGTAGGCGTCCTGCGGCAGTTCACTGTCACCTGCGGGCTGTGGTTCCGTGCTTATGGAGCACAGAACTGCCTTGCTGGACAACAGCTGAGTAGTTAGGTGATGGCTAGTGTGCATTAGATTTCCTGTTGTCTTTAGGCTTATTCCCTTAACTAGGTATCTGGAATCACTGGAGGGTCTTTTCAGTAACGATGTCCTGGCGTTTTTGCTGAAACTGTTACTGTGAGGATAGATCTTCCCCCCACTTTTCCTCTCTGTCCCTGCAGTGCTATGCAGTAACGGATGATTGGGATTTCAGAGACTTCTAGCATAGCCCATCACTGCTGCTCTGCATCTTCCTTCTGTCAGGTCAGAGAGAGGGGCTATGTGTCTGAACGTGGATGAGGTTCAGGTAGCTGACACCTAAGCTGCTCATGTTGACCCTAGACAGATGTCACATTTCAGTCCCACTATGTTAAAAGCCTCTGATGTGAGCAGCTGCCCTTATCAGTAGATATGATTTCTGTATTCTTTCTCCAGTGTCTGCAGTGTGCAGACTGCACTGGCCAGCTGTCAGGGACAGGGTGGCACCTGCCCTAACCTCCTGCTTCTTTTAAAGTGGCAGTGCAATTGCTTCTGTGCAATTCTAAAGGTAGATTCCTCAAAAATCAGCATTTTATTTCTGTTAATTTTCTATACTTGTGTCTAAACAAGACTTTTGTATAGCTTTCATTTTATTTGAAGTAATTGATACTATTTAAAAAACTTGGCCTGAAAGATGGAAGATCAGCTAAAAATAGTTTGAGAAAATAACCTTGTCATGTAGGTAAGACCTTGGAAGGAGGGATTTGAAACCACTCGCCCGTGGAGCAGTTTCTGCTGCACACCACTCTTGAAAAGGCTGTCTTGCTGTAATGGAGCCTGCTTTGTTATTCAGAAACTAAACAGCTGTATATGCAAACTTGTCTTTGCTACGTTGAAGGGATTCAGATAAAAAGTGGAATTTTCAGAATGAAAATTGACTTCTTGGGCCATATTTCCTGAATAAAGACAGACTTTCTGCAGTGATGCTCAGGATGCGTTTTTAAATTGTCTCAGTCTAATCAATGTTTCTTTATGATTTCTGATTGCACCCTCTCCCTTTTCTTTTTCCTAACAGGGTTCTTGGGGTTCTGGAAAGGATCAGTATAGCAAGGAACTGCTTGTGTCCTCCATTTTTGCAGCAGCTAGTCGCAAGCGGAAAAAAACAAAAGAGAAACCACAACCAAGCAGCTCAGAGGATGAGTTGGATAATGTGTTTCTGAAGAAGGAGCTTGCAGAACAATCTCGTGGTGACACAACAAAAGAGGACATAGCTAAAGGGGAATATGAAAGAGAGAGAGACGTAGGGAGAAAACAGAGGATGTTTGTCCTGAAGGAAAAAGAGAGCAGCAGTAAAAAAGATGTGAATGTTGTAAAGGATGAAAAGAAGTCATTAAAGAAAGAAAGTATCCTGTCAGAGGAACCTTCATTGCCTTACCATGAAAAATGTACAAAATCACCAAATTTTGGCTATGTGCAAACCACGCAGAAGAATAACCCAAAAATGCCTATTTCACAGTCTTCTTCCCAGGTTGAGGAGACAGTGTCTGACTCTGGCACTGTGCTAAGCACTTCCTCCCAGGCTTCCCAGCACAGATACTCATGCAAAAAAGTAGCCAGCCCTGAAATTAAACACAGTGAGTTTTTAGCAGCTGATGTCAGTTCCATCACCTCAGATTATTCAACTACTTCATCTACTATTTATCTGACTGGCTTAGATACCAGTATGCTGAGCCCTGAGGTGCAGTCGGTGACAGAAAGCAAGGGAGAAGATGCTGATGACGAAAGGAGTGAATTGATCAGTGAAGGGCGTCCTATGGAGACGGACAGCGAAAGTGACTTCCCTGTCTTTGCCACCAGTGCTGCTGCTGAAAGGCTGTCCAAGGGGAAGGTTTCAGAAGTGGCAAAGACTGGTCGGAGGAACTCTGAAGAAAGTGAAGTAAGTTGTACTGAGGGAAGTTCAACGCCGAAGTTAGAGAGTCGCAGGCTTTTTAGCTCACACAAACTTATTGAATGTGATACGCTGTCCAGGAGAAAGTCTGCACGGCACAAAACGGACAGTGAGGGTTCGGGGGATGCGAAGAGTGAGAAGGACTTGCCTACTGTGACCAAAATGTTTGACATCATGAAAAAAGGAAGATCGACAAGCAGTTTAGCTACGTCAGCCAGGAGTGAGGTTGACAAACAAGAACCTACCTGGAGACTTAAGATTACAGATAGGTTAAAGCTGCGTCTCAAATCATCTGCAGATGACATGTTTGGAGTTGGGAATCAAAAAGCTAACTCTGCAGAGACTGCAAAGAGAAAAAACATCAGGCGAAGGCACACGCTTGGAGGGCAGAGGGATTTTGCTGAAATAAGTGTCCTGAATGCTTGGAAGGCTCAGGAGCCAAGTCAAAGTAGAGAGAGGGAATCTGAACTTTCAGCTGTGAACCGGCTGAAGCCCAAATGCCCGGCGCAGGACCTCTCGATCTCAGACTGGCTTGCACGAGAACGTTTACGCACTAGCACAACTGACCTTAATACGGGTGAAACTGGAAAGCCCAGGCTCGAGAACACTAACTTAGCAGATGTATCCAAGGGAGATCTGCCTTTATCTGCAGAGCTGCAGACAGATGAAGGCAGTTCTTCCAGCAGCCTGACTTCAATTAACAGGACTCCACCTTCGGGACCATTTCAGCCACCAGACCAGGTAAACGGTGAAAATTACCAGAATATGAACAAAAACAACTTCAGCCCAGCAGTTGATGCCCATCCTCATAAACTGTCTGGGACCCAAGTGGTTAGATCTCGATTCTACCAGTATCTTTGAAATGGGGAAGATATGTCCACTACAGCAATTCATTAACTTTACTGTTACACTTCCCAGTAACTGTGTGTGTGTGTGTGTGTGTGTGTGTGCGCGCGTACATGTACATAGATTTTTTTTTTTTTTTTCCTGTACTGTTGTTATGCAGCCTTCATTTGGGCTGGTTTCATCAATATGCTCTGTGGAACGTCTTCACGGTGCATTACCACAGCCAGAAGAACACTAAAGTATATATATATATATATATTTTAAGAAAAAGTATATTTGATGGCTGCATACAAATGTTGAACAAAGCATCTGATGCAACGTGCTGTGTAGCGTATACATGGTTTTCTGACTGAGAGTTGGCCTGGCATTAGTATGCAGAAAAATTGTTCTTTTGGTTTAGTCACTAACAAGTGCCTCATCATCAATTCACTTGGTTTGTTAGGGTGCCATATTGTTAAATTAGAAAAACTTATTGCAAACGAATGCATTTTACTGTTAACGAGTTTCATTACATTTTACAAATGTTAACACAGGTGGCTACAGAGCTTCCATTCCTTAGGCATTCCAGTAAATATTGGAGTTTTATATTTCCAATTTTAATACAGATTTTGAGTTTTATGTGACTTGAATTTTTAATCTTTCTGTAAAATAAGTAACTTAAATGTACATATTACATGTGTATCTTTTCTTCAGATACCAGATTTGATATAAATGTTGTAACATAGGCGTGTAGATAGTGGATACTGGATGGAACTGGTTTCTTTTATTGAGAATATAATTCTGCATGAAGACCTAATGAATCCAAACCTGTATCATGCCTGTGTGCATACCTACTTAAACACTGGAAATAAAATTGTTTTGGTGACTCTTTGAGTTGTGTGAGCTTTTTGTAAGGAGCAGCTGGGAATGTTGCGTTTCCAAGCTGTGGCCAGCAGCTGCCATCAGGATCACAGAACCTGGGGCTGCCCCTGGATGGAGGGCAGTGCTCTCCAGCCTCTGTGGCTCTGGGATGAGACTGGAGCTTACTTCAGCATAGGAAGAGGGGTTCAGACAGGTAGATATTTTCATCTTGATATATGATCGGGTTCTAAGGTATGTAGCAAGTTGGTTCATGTTTAATGTGCTGGGTTTGTAGCAGTGAAGAAACCACATCTGTGAGTACTGGTTACCTACTAGTCAAAACAATACTGTAGTCTGGGTCTTTGACTTTTTGCAGTTTGAACTATGAAGATATGTTTCTATCCTAAAAGCCCTGCTGTGTGGATGCTTTGCCAGTTAGATTGTCTTAAGAACAAAGCAGTTGCTCATCGTGCGGGGTGTTCCCATGTCTTACGCTGTCACTTGCTTGGCAGAAGGTTAAACCTGTATCGGTGATAAATAAGCAGTGACCATGGGGGACAGAGAAAAACTTGCTCCTGTGCACATGTTCTGTTACTGAGAAGGAATTACAGTAATGAGGATGTGTAGGCTGATGTGGTTTTAAGCAGACTTTGTTTCTTTCCAAAGTGACTGTAACAGCCCTGTGCTTTGATCTGCTGTGGTTTTGAGCCTTGTGAGAAATCATTATAAAAATTGACGGTGAAGGAAAGCATCAGTTTGACAGTTGAGATCCGTGAAAGTTCTAGCTGCATAATTGTGTGCTTCTGGTACCAGTTCACATAAAAGTGAGTCCTGTTCCTGTGGAATCCTTGCAAACTAAAATGTCTTTTCCCCTCAGAGCGGACGGGAAGCTGGTGCATCAGCGGCATTTCTGCATGCAGTGGGAGGCAGAGTGGGTGTGTTTTGTGAAACAGAAAAAATGATGATCATTTTTATTTCAGTCCTAACAGTAAAGTGTATTTGAACAAGAGATCTCAAAGTAGTGTTGTGATGCCTCTGCTGTGACACTCATCAGCGAACGCCCACCATCGTTCACTGGAGGCATATAGCCCATAGCTAGTCTCAAACTTGTTGGAGTGTGTACAGAGCATCCACAGAAGGTCACAGGCGTTTTCTCGATGAAGCAGTTGACTTACAGAGATACATAAGGGGCCTTGGGGGTCAGCATCTCACTCTCATTTGACAGACATTTTGATGGACCAAGTTAATTTTCATTTTGTTGTGTTTGTAGGTGACTAATGATTTTAACTCCTGAGGCTAGGTGCAGGGCTGACAACTCTTGTGCTTATGTTCTATTCCAGTAATACAATGAAAGATCTTTTGATAAATGGGGAATAGCATTGGCTGGCAACACTCCAGGTACCACTTCAGTGCCTCACGGCCTCCATGGCACTGTCCGCTGCTGCGGCACCGGTTGTGTGGAAGCTGCAGGAGGAGCTTGGACAAAACCGGGTCCAAACTCTGTGGGGGTGTAAGAAAAGGATTGTGGCAGTTCAGACCACCATTGCTCTGTCCTTTCCAGGTACATCAGGTCTTGGAGGAGATAACCTGGCAGGCGGAGTGGGGGGGAGGAAAGCTGGGAAGGGGAGATGCAGGGAGAACTCTGTGAGGTGCCTCAGGGAGGAGATTACCGAGCTCCACCTGAGGGAGGTAGCATGTGGGAGCATAGCTGAGGCTGGGAAAACACTGATGGTTTTTGTGCCCTTTGAAGACTGCCACAATTTGGGGCCACCTTAAATTCCATCCAGTGTGGCAATTGAGATGACAGATATTTTTAGGAGCCAGTGGTACACCCTAATCTTAAAAAGCAGCTACTTCAGACCTTTACCCGTGGTGCTTCTTTTGTCTTTTTTTTTTTCCCCTCTCCTCTGGAAGAGAAGGCTGCTGGTCTGACACAGGGAGGGCAACATGGGTATGGGTACAGTAGCCTGCCCTGAGGTGAATTTTGTTAGTGCCAGTATTTCCTCTGGAAACTGGATTTAGCAGGATGGCAGAACCATGAGGTCACAGAGCAGCTGAGGTGGGCAGGGATCTTCAGGGATCATCTAGTCCAGCTCAGGCAGGTGCAGCCATAGCAGGTTGCTCAGGGCTGGGGCTGATTTGGTATATCCAAGGATGGAGGTTCCACAGCCACCCTGGGCACTCTGTGCCAGTGTTTGCTAACACAGTAAAAAAGGACTGCTTTTTATTTGTTTAAGCAGAATTTGTTAACATTTCTATTTGTGCCTACCTTTTGTTTTTATGCTCATCACCATCAAAAGGATTCAAACTGGCTTGGGAAGTAATTTTGTGGTCTGAGGACTGCTTGGAGCTGTATAGCTGCAAGTCATTAGGAACAGGTCTATGGTGCAATCTGATGGGGAAATAATGGAAGGATGAACCGTGTTGGTAGCAATAGTGTTTGGATTTTTCAAGTGGTTCCAAACATCAGTTCCTGCCTCAGTGCGGATCAGTGATGTAGTCTGAAATCCCTTTTCTGGTAGCTGGAAGGTGCTGTGTGACTGCTTTTAAAGACTCTAAAGGGCTTGTTAGAGTCCCCATTAGTATCGCTTATAGCACTGATAATGCAGAATGAAGGCATGGCCACAGTCCAGACAGTTTCGTAACTTCTTTCACACTGCTGCAAAGCTGACGGGAAATCCTTTGCTGAGCTACACATAAAGGTCTCTTCCTGACTGCAGCACCCTAAGAGAACCTGTCTCGGCTTCATCCGGGCAGGATGAGAGAGCTTGAAATGTGGCCTCTTCTGCTAGAAAAAGCTGTGTTCTTGTTTTCAAAGCCAGGTCATTACACTGTCTTCATTTAGGTAATAAGCAATTAATTGTGCCAGCCTGTGGAAAGAAGGATGTAGGCTGGTGTGTGGCAGGGAGGGGGAATACTTTAAAATGAACCTGCAATTGTTGAAGTGGTGCGTGTACCTATGGCATGAGACCAGCAAAGTCTGCTTTCATCTTCTGTTACTGAACTCGAGAGTTTTGAAGTATCCAGGAGGAGCTGCCTCTTGGTGGAGATCAGATGGATTTAGGCCCTGCATACCCCTCCTCTCCCCTTCTTTATGCATCCTCTCCTGCTCTGCCCTCTCACTACTGTGGCCTGCTCAGTGCAGGGGCTGGATGCCATATTGCTTTGTTTCTGCTGCAGTCCCCATGGGTAGCCAGCTGGCACACAGGAACGGCACTCGCTCTACTGGGGAGTCCTGGGCTGGCTCAGACCACGACAGGAGCAGGAAGGTCCTGCTCACCTTCCAACTCCTTCTGCTTGGAAAGGGAGCAGTGAGCTGCTTCACTACTGATTTCTTTCTTTTTTTTTTTTTTTAAATAGTGAGGTCCCATCACATCTGAATCTCCAGGATAGCTACAGATTAAAGAAATTTGATGGCTGCTCACAGAAGGGACTCGGAAGACCCTGCTGCAAACAGAACTGCTAGCAGGTCTGGTGCCCTGGGCATGTGGTACCCTGCTGGGTTCTTTTCTGCTCTGTCATCTTTAAACTGCCCGAGAGGCTGGTGAGAGCTTGATCTGGAACTGCCTGTGCTGGGAACAGCAAGGAGGACGGGCTGCTTTTTCTCATGTTCCCTCCTAGCAGGGGTTGGCTGTGGGGAATGCAGCTGGCCTCTCGCCGCTGGGGGCTGCTCTGTTAGTGCTCAGCCCCCTCTTGCTGTCGAAGCTGCCCAGCGGCTCTTGTCCCGATCTCGGGCTGCAGTCACCTCCACCAAAGCCACCTCTTCATAACTGGTTTACAGTGAGAAGCTTGGCTTTTTCATCACTAGCCTGTGCTGTCTCCTGTGCTCAAGGGATTTATTTATAGACTTACTGATTTTTCTAAATGCTCTCCTTGGTGTTCAGAAGCATTCCTGGTGCTGAGCTACAGCCCTTCCCAGCCTGTGTTTGTGAAAGCACAACTTCGGAGCTGTACAAGCAGGATGGGGAGGGAGTAAATGGTGCCTACCTCCTGAGGGTCCCAGCAGCGGTGCCTGTGGTTGGTTTCCTGCCCCTGCTGCACCCCAGCGCTGAGGGTGAGACAGGAGCACGAAACACGGCCGCTGCTGGAAGACGTGCGTGTTGCCGTGTAGCTGAGCCCACGAGTGGGTGTTGTGTTGGCTCCCTGATGGCGATTTCCACGTCCCTCACCACAAGTAATGATTACCTGTCGAGTACAGCTCTGCTGCCCGCTGCCCGCCTGCTGCCCGCTGCCCGCCTGCTGCCCGGGCAGGGACGTCGCTTATGTACACAGCTACTGTTGGCAGCTAAATTCAGCCAGAGGCAGAGAACGTGCCGCGGGGCAGGGCCGGGGGTGGCTGCTGGGCACCTTCCCTGGCTGCGCAGCAGCTCGGGGGCGGCTCACAAGGAGTTTCGGGGCATCGGGCATTAGCCAGTTCCTGTTTTTCAGTGTCAGGTTCCTGAGACATGTTAGACTAAGAGTTTTTAGAACAAAACCTACTATGTCCATCATTTAGCTTGAACTTACATTTTGGTTGTATACTGTAAGGGAGAAGCATGGTACCCAGCCTCCTGGTGCTCTCTGCATTTGCTCTCTCTTGTGTGGGCATGCTCAGTAATTCTGCTTGCTGACAAGACTACAGCACTGGACCAGGACCACCCACTTGTCCCGGGCCCAGCTCCCAGCCTGAAGCTCCCGAGATCTCCTCCCGCTTGGGGCCTTGGCTGCCACGCCTGCGGAGGGGAGGGCACTCTGCATGACCCTGCTGGAACCAGGCTGTGTGTCAGCTTCATGAGGTATAAGTTATGTTTGCATTCTTTAGTTACTCCCACTGCAAGGGGATGCACCATCTGAAGGCTCAGCTTGGAAATGACACCTCTAAAGAGACTTCCTGTTCTTTGACAGGAAGTCGAACTTTCACTTCTTTGACTAAAACAAATACTTGAAGGTGGAAGAGATGATACCTTGTTCAGTCAGTCAAAGGTTTGGGTGCTGCTTTTTTTTTTTTTCCGTGCTAGTTTTGTAACCTGGAGTTCCAGTGTTTAGCTTTTGTCCAGGTAAATTTGGAAAACCCCATTTTAATATTAATATTTATGTATGGCTTTAATCTGGGGAAAAATAAAGTCAATTTTTCTCCTGATGGTTTAATGCTGTCAGGCAAACAGCTTAACAGCTAATTGAGACTGTTATAAAAGTTACTACTGACAAACTACAAATATATAAGCATGCAGCCCTTTATTTTTGTAAAGATCTTTGCTTGTCATAGTTCTGTATGTTACATTATGGTGTTATACAAATATATTTATTTACAAAACCATGAGCTATGCAAGCTTCTTACTTTTTTTTTTCCCCCCTATTTGACTGATACCCATCTGTTTCAACCCTTTCCCATATATATTTTTAAGCATGCATAAAAATTAACTTTGGTGTGGTAAAACTACTCTATGTGCCCAGCCACATACAGTATTTATTTATTTATAGATATTTATAGATATGTACAAAAATTTGCCAGTATACAGAACAGTACAGAAGTGTACATTTTAAAATCCACAACGCAATACATTAACGGGTTACCAGGTCTCAGTGAAATAAAACTGAAGGAAAAAGCGTGGATTCAGCTATGAAAAAAAGGAATCGGCAACCACCTATATGCGTAAAACAATTGTTTTGTTTTTTTTTTTCTTGGCTGGCAAATTCTTAAATATAATCTGAACGGCAGTGCAATAGGTTGAGTTGCCTCATGCACACTAAGACCAGTCTTGTTCTGTTTCTTGTGCAGAGGTTTACTGTCCAGCATACTACTTTCAAATGTACATTAAAATAGTATCAAAATGTTTTGGCAAAAAGATCTCGAAAGGAACCGTGATGCTTGTTGACAAAAATAGAAATCTGTAACAAAGCTAAATAACACCAAAATAAAAGAAAAAATATTTTAGTTTCAGTTTTACAGTTGTGTATAATCACACTTTAGTATATCTCTGTTCACTTCTAGTCCCCATAATGAAAAATAGCTTTATACAAAACAACTTACTAAGTTTGTAACCATACATTTCCCCATGCTCAGTACACCGTGGTGCACACCCCGTCAAGTTCACTCACACACCTTCACACTCTCTGCTGTAAAGAGGTGCTGCCTACAGGAAGAAAATGCTCTTTTATCATTACAACAGCAACGGAGGTTTACAAAAAAGCTTCACCCTAATCTAATGTAATAATTCAGTATTGAGCACGCGATTAGTACGAAGCCTCCAGCAATACAGCAAAAGGGTGACGTCCCCTGGGTCAAACAGTGGCTGTGGGTAGCTCGGAAGCGAAGGAACGGCCTCGGTGAGGCGGCGAGCGCGCTGCCCGCCAAGCCTTTAGGAGGGCTCCTTGGCCGCCGAGGGCGTGGACTTGCCGGCATTTCCGTTCTGTGCCTTGTAGCTGGTGAAGCTAGGTGTGTGGATTGTCCTGATGCTCTTCACACCTTGGCTCAGTGAGGTGGGAGAAGTAGAGGAGGGGGGGGAGGTAGAGGAGGAAGGAGGGGGTGACCGGCCGTTTTGGGTCTGAGGCGAGAACGAGAGGTGGTGGCCTTTCCCTGGGTAAATGGGGCTCTGAAACTTGGAGGAGCCGTTAGAGACAGAGGGGATGAGGGAGGTAGAGTAAGTTATGCGACCTGTCTGAGGACCGAGAAGGTTAGAGGAAGGAATGGAGGATTTAGTAGGTGGATTAAGAGGGTTAGAGCTGTCACCGCTAGAAGCGGGTGCTGAGCCGCTTTTCCCAGAAGTGGGAGAAAAGGCTGGGATCTTAGAAGCAGGTAGGGTAGGGGAAGTAGCCTTATAGTCCCCACCAGCTTTCTTAGCACTTCCATTAGCCTGCAAATAAAGATGGCAGGAGACAGTTTGTCAGAAAGCCAGTAACATGATAAACCAACAGGACCTGGGAAAATAGCCCTACAGAGAATAAGGATTAACAGTTTGAGGCCTGAGCTAAATCTGGCAGCCATGAACTGGACCTGGTAGAAGAACCCCAAGTGCCCAATGAAGAGTGCATAGAAAGAGAGAAGGAGCCAACAAAGCTTTTGTGAGAAGGTGCAGTCTACTGGGTTACAGACCAGTCACTACATTGGCCATGCTTCTGGGTTATTCATGTGTGAACAGACACATCCGGCTGCAGAGTTAATGTGCATCTAATGCTACCTATTACACCAACAGGTTAGTGTCCAAGGCTTCCTGTAAAGAATCTCTGAACAGAAGCATTCCCAGCTCTCCTAAGGAACCACCACATTGACCAAAGGGAAAGTAAACAGGTAGTTGACATCTTAAAAATTACAGCTGAATACCACAATTTAAAAAAAACAAAACAAAACAAAACAAAACAAAAAAACCCAAACAAACCAGAAACAAAGGAAAAAAAAGAAGCAGCAGGTGTTTTATTGCAGACATGCACGCACAAGCATGGTGAAAAGATCAGTAGATACTGTCATGCCCCCAGGATCCAGGACGTCCAGTAAGACCTCACTCGAAAGTCAGGCATCCATTATTTGGTATAATCTCAGTCCGTTACTGGAGTTTTTAAATAAACAAACACCACGACATGTCCATCCAAAGAGCGGGTTTAGGGTAAAACTACCTGTCTGTATTGGCGTGGGTCCTGCAGCTTGTGCTGTTTGCCTGCTTTCTCCATGCTCCCTTGTCTAGACTTTGAAGCCATGGGGACTGGCATCCGGCTTGTCTGGGAGGCAGCACTGGAGCCCTGCGGAAACGAGCGGAGGGCAGGGAGGGGAGACAAGAAGAAGGCGTGATCAGTACCGCTGTGCTCGGAGAGGAGGCCACGCACCATGCGCCAAAAATAAAAAGCCACGGTACTACATGCAGGGAAAGTTCAGGAGCTTCACACCACGGGTATTAATTTCCAGAATCAAATGGAGAGAACTGCTCAGCTACTGATCAGCCTGGATTTCATGTCAGTGATGCTTGTCATTCCACACAGCAGATTATTTGACCCAGCTCCCCTGCATTTGCCCATCACCAATCAGCAGCAAAGATTAAAAAAACCAAACCCCCGATGGTCTATTAGCTGTTAGACACCTTGTGGGGAGCCCAAACAAGCCACCTGAAAGGAAGCAAACAAATCACAAGACCCTCTTGTTTAACGGTGATTATTGCAGATTTTAGAAAGCAGCTGGAGGTTTGATTTCTCAGACTAAGGTACCTTACGTGAAGTGGTTGGGATTGACGGAGGGGGCTCTACGCCAGCAAGGCTCTCATCCAGCACTACAAGCTCTTGGGATGGGGTCTCTGGTACTATCTGGGTAGAGAAGGGGACAGTGCTTCCCTCAGAGCTGTAAGTTTTTTCAGGGATAGATTTTGGACTCATTTCACTGATGGTGTTTTCCAGCTGCTTTATAGTCTGCTCAAGGCTGTCTAGCGTTCGGTATGTACTCTGTCGAATCTCATCAGTCCTAGACAGGGACGCTGCAGATCCCGGGGGTCCCTCGTGCTTCGCAGAAGGACTTTTGTCACTGTCCTCGGGCTGAGACCTGGTGATTTCAAATCTCTTTGCTTCCTTGTGCTGCTTCAGGGTCCCATCTTCCTCCTCTTCTTCATAGACCACAACCTGCAAGGTCTTCTTCCCAGTCTTGGTTCCTGTCCGTATCGCCTGCGTCAGAGCAGCCAGCTGCTTTTTAGGGAATTTGAACTTAAATTTTTTCTTAGAATCCTGCCTGCTCCCACACTGATCAGCAGAGTCCGAGTTTGCTTCTGTGTCTAGCCCATAGATCTGGCGGTATTTGTTAAAATTTGTCTTTGTGTTTTCCTCCTCTGCAGGAGATCTGGTTTCTGCAGAGTCGGAGGAAGACTGGAGGTTAAGTATGTGCTGCTCATTAAGACTGCGAGCTGCTGCATACTCCGTGATTGCTTTTCTGTCTTCTGCTACTGGTGGCTCTTCCTTCTGCCTCTCGGAGATTTCATGTGTTTCATTTGCTTCCTCCTCCTCTTCCTCTTCTATCTTTTCATCTGTCATCATTTTCTCCAGCTCCTCATCACATTCCTCAAAAATTGTAGAAAGCCGCTTATACGCTGACCTAATATCCATCGGTTCATCAAAAATGATGATGACGGGTTTTTTGTCCAGACACACCACTGGCTCTTCACTGTCTGTGTTTTCTGGGACACCCTTCTCCGACACCACGTCCTTCCTTGCATCGATGTTCACTGTTTGCACATCCCCACCTTTCCTGCTGACTATATCGTGAACCTCCCCGCTCGAGAGGACCTGGACAGCTGTTTTAGTAATCATGAAGGCGATGTTTTCTGTGGGTGGGTTGTCTTCACTTGGAGAGACAGACGGAGAGTCCATCTCTTCAGTGCTGTTCACGCTGTTACTTCTGGACACTTTGGATCTCAACAGGACCTGATTGTAGTTGACTGCAGAAGCTTCTTGCTCCTGCAAGGAAGGTTGAGGCCCCACAGACTCCTGCGTGTGCCTCATCAGAGGGGCAACGCTGCTGATGGGGATATGCTTGACCGTGCTCTGCAAGGCTTCACCCTGCAGTAGGCCCTGGTGAGCATCTCGTGAGAGTCTGTAGTCTGGCTTTTGTTTCCCAGTTTCAACAGCTGGAAAACGGGATCCTAAAATATCTTCAGCCCCTCTTTGTTTGTCATCCTCTGGCAAACTGACACCAGACAGGTTTGTGCTCACATTCGGAAGGTTTTTCTTAGAATAGTCTCTACTGTCTACAAACAAACCCTTGCTAAATGTAGGACTGTCATTCATTGAAAAGACAATTTTACTGTCAGCTGTGCTGGATGCATCAGAACCCAATTCTTCTTCATTTTTCCCTTCCCTCTTCTCTTTAGGATGGTCACTATCTGTGGGAGATCCTGTTGTAGCCCCATACACCTAAGGGGGAAAGTCGGATTACTTAGTTATTCAGGCCTGTTACCTTTACAGGACTTTTTTTTTTTTCCCAAAAAAAAAATGAATTATCATATTCTCAGGGGAAGTGCAGACCTCATGAACTCACCACTCTGTTTACTTCTGCAGAGGCATGTTTGAAGTTGTCATCCGATTCCTGTCTGCCTTCAGGACAAAATTCCAAGTTCTGGCAGAGCAGCGCATGATGTTACTGCTCTGTGCTATGCGTGTGACCAGCATGGGTTGCTACCCAGGGCTCCTGTTCTAACAAGGCCTCCAGAATATGCAAAAATATGCTAATAACCTTATTTCCAACACAGCTCTATCTTGACCTGTTCACTTTCCAGCTGAAAAAAAAATCCCTAGTTCATGTAAGAGAGAAGTTTAAAAGATGCACGGTATCTGTTTTAAGTTCTGCTGGGGCACATCAGAGGTAGCCTCGTATGGAAGGGCTGACATCAGGGTGCTACCTATGGTTTGCTAGCTCGCCATGGAACCAAATGTAAGAGTCTGACCAGCCTTGAAAGGAAATTTTGTACCAGTGAAAGCTGATTTTCAAATTACCACATTTTGCTGCCTCTAATGTTGCTCACACCTGAGCAGTGCTGCTCCTCCACAGTTAATATGGTAACAGTCTGAGCATTCCTAGATCCTTGCTGCAGCTTAGAAATACCCTTTCAAACTCAGGAGTGGCACCTGCAGTGCCTGCCCAAGTGCAGAATGAAACATTGAGCTCCATTCATTTACAGAAGCAACTCCAAACACCACGCACGGAGGTCATCCACTAGCTCAAAGGTAATATTTTCCCAGCAATGCAACTTTAAGAGGACTTTTTTCTTTGTTTTCAAATGAGGTTCCCTGGAGATGCTCTTTCATAATACCAGGCTTTTCTTTGGGGCTTGGTTTGTTAAGTGCTAGTGACAGCTTGGGATAAACACCAGTCATGAGGGCGAGGGAATGACCTGAAGAAACATCATGCCTACAAATGAGCAAGAGAACTCTACAGTCAAAAGATGGCTCAGCTCACCAAGAAGGAAATTAATCTGTCCTCGAATGCCTGAAGGCAATGAGCCAGAAGCATTACTGCTGACATTGCTTGAGACTAGAAGCTGATTCCTAACACACCAGAAGGACAGATTATATTTATATGAGCATCAAGACGTGCAGAAGATCAGTCAGGAGGGTTGCTCTCCCAGTTGAGATGAAGTAGTGATGGTACAGAAATCAACAGGCTGGCTAGTGCATGCACTCCCCATGCATACAGAGGTTCATAAGGTATAGTTTCTACATCTCATGTGGTATTTTCTTATATCCTGTTTGAGGATTTGACACAGAAAGACTTTACAGACAATCAAAATGCATGAGCAAGACAGTCAGCGATGGACCAGAGTCACAGTTCACCCCTACAAAGGCTTCTTAGCAGTCACAAGGCAGTGCAGCTGCTCCATGGACACCTTAACATCCCTCATACCTCTGTCACCCAAAACCAGGCAGAGCCAGCGAGGCATCAGTGGGCAGGCTGACGCTGCCTGCTGAGAGCTGTCTCAGAACAAAGCACCAGGGCTTGTGACCACCTCAGACCCAGCCTTGCTAAGTGGTAAGTGCCTCCCAGTCCTATTACACGTTGGAGCTCCCAGAATTAGGCCAAGCCATTTAATGGCACTTGTTGCCTGTGGATATGCTGAGTCAGGGACCAAGTTCCCATTTCTCTATATCTTTTTAGCCAAGTTCCACTTCTTGTTCCAAGCACCAGTGCAACATCTCATGGTGTCATTGTACAATATATCTCATTTTAAGAACTGCTGCCCTTCTACCAAAAAGATAAAACCACACCAAAATTCATTTCCTCTATGAGTTTATCATGATCATAAGGCTCTATATTTAAAGCCAATAAACACTCTGTCCTGTCAGAGGAGAAAACCAAATCTCATTAACCTTAATTTCCTGGACTCAGTTATATTCCAATAAATAGCAGTTTATGGCAATTGCTTGGCAACACCTTCCAAAGAAACATTTGTGCTACAGGATGCGCAGCGTCTTAAGTGGTGACCCAAGTTTTTGGGTAACAGTATGATCACCTCATTCTGACACCGGTCGGTCGCAGTGAGGAGGAACAGAGAGAGAGATTCAGATTTTTTTCACCGCAACAGGGGGTAACACACACTAACAGACACTCCACAACAAAGTAACTTTTCCCTTTGACTCACACTCATGAACCTGTATCCTCACCCAGCCAGCAATTTGCAGCTTTAGACCAGTGAAGCTGCTTGGGCAGCTCCAAGCAAAATCCTTACATGCAGGACCCTACCCTGGCAGCAGCACCTCCTGGGGCAGGCACGGATTTTGCTAACCCATCAGACACCATCACCTAGGCGTCACATCGTGCTGTACTGCTGCAGTGCCCCAGGCAGATGCAGCTCACGGTGGCTAGGCCAGCTTGGCTCTTCTCTGCCTTGGAGACCTGTCAACACCATCTTCTCTCTCCCTGCCTCAGTTTCCATTAAATGAAGTGCAATGTCTCCTAAAAAATCCTTGGGGAGTTATTCATGATGCTACATCAGAGAAGGTATTACTGCTATTTCTGATTTGCATACACACACAAAATGCCAGAAAAAGTTGAAATGCTGTGCTGAAGAGCTGTGTTTTCTTCCCCACCATACCTCCTCCATTGCGAACTGACTGACAAGTTGTCATGCCTGCACGACCCCATTAAACCCAGCAATGATTCAGTTCGTTATTCTTAAACTTTAAAAAGAGGTCTACAAAGGCAGGAACAATCAACTCAATTGGTAACTCCAGTCCAGACACAACTGCGAAATTCACCCCAACTTTTTATTGTAGTTCCAGAAACATGGCAACTCTTCTAAGTCCCATGACATAACAGTGAATCTTGGGCATTAACTTCCAGATTAAGGGCAAATTTGTCCATCCACCTTGACTTTGTCATCCGATAAACTGGATGGGATTTCTGAATACCTAATAACTATTTCTGGGACCAGCAAATAAAACAAGATAAAGCAAAAAGTCTCTGAGATGGCTCTTTGGGACTGAGAGGAACCACTAATTCTCCTTAAGACAAGAACAAGGCTTAGGAGAGATGCCTCACCATCCACTGCCAGAACAGCACTGGAATGATGTTCTAAGGAGTATGAGCATTATTTGGCAGAAACTGATGGCTCCTCTTTCAATTTTTCACTTCACAGAATCATAGAACTTCATGCAACCATTGTATAATTGCTGATGAGACACGTAGCGTAGATGGATATAGCATTCCACATGAGCGTTTCTGAGCCATACTGAGATAAAAGGAAGGAAACCACTGGGCAGCAGTGGGTGGGGGGTTAGAGAGAACAGGGCACAAGATATAAGATTAGTTTTGAAGGAAAGAAGGTTATGCCAAGACCAGGTGGCATGTTTACAAATGCCACTTGTTACCTTCTTTTCCTTGTGATGCATTAAAGTCCCAGGCCTTATGTCTTTAACATGTGTATCATTTCTGGACTGTTCAGCATGACTGTTTGAGTTTACATCCATAAAAGAGCACTTCTGGAAAGCCTAGGAAATAAATGCTGCAGGTTATCAGGAGACCAAGAGCTTTTACACAGAAATGTCTGGAGGTGACCAACTACAAAAAGAGCATTTGTTTTTAACATTCACAACTCAACAATATTACCTACACGCTCATGCAATAATAGAGATCTCAGACTACCAGAGTATGAGAAACAGGGCATCCTCTCCACTCTGCCAAGAGGGCACTCGAACTCATCACACTGACCTCAACGTTCCCTGCAGGGAGATAGGCTGGATTTCTGTTTTTACACAGCGGGAGATGAAGTCACACAGAGGTGCTGCAAACTATCCACACTTAAGCAGGAAGCCCATGACAAACTTTGGGCTTGTCAAAGTACCTACTGGCTGATAATCATGCAAGAGTCACATAACTCCAATTCTCCCCTGACAAACTGTTATTAAAACTTTAGACTTAAAGAGATGTATCTTTGCCACAGTCTCCATTAATATTCCAGACGGTGACAGTCCCAACACATGGGCTTGTGGACCACTGGCCTCCCACCATGTGTATCCCAGGGCATGGCCTGTATGTCTCAGACCTTTATCTTGCTATTCTCTTTCCATTTCCTTTGGGAATCTGTATCCAATTGGCTTCCAGATCTGGAGGGGCAGAACTCTCGGTGCCACCGCTATGCAGTGATGGCTGCAGGTGTGCACCACCAGACTTCTGCAGGCCTCTCCTGGCACGGTCTGCCTACAGTAAGCTGCACAGGCAGGACACCTCTGCCCGCAAGAGGAATGATGGAAGAATGCTTACAGGAGTCAAACACTGTGACATGCAAAAAAGGTTATATTCTTATACCATGTGTTAGGGAAATTGTTGAATTCCTGGAAATTCTCATGAAATCAATAGCTCTGATTACAGACTAGCATCAGGCCTGTTCTTTAAATATTGTATTACTCATACATATTGCATGTTTATGCAAGATCAGAAAAGTAACAATAATTTAAAAGTCCAGTGCAAAAATCAAGGTGTAGCGTTTCTTCTGTCTTCCCATTACATCCTATTTGTGTTTATAGACCAGGGTACCTAAGATGACATGGAACTATTAGAAAAAGTAGTCTTGCTCCTCATAATACAGGCTACAGACTCTCCCCAGCTTATCCATTGCTGAGACCAGGGACATGTTTTTGAGTTAGGCATGCCATCTACAAAGGCATCCTCAAAGTCCTTCAGACTTTAAGTGACAATGAGTTCACCACTTCCCCTGGCAATTTGTTTATTTATCACCTTTGCTCCAAAATATCTGTAACAGGGTCCACATACAGTTTGTGCTACAGCAGCTGATTATTATGATGCCTCTTTCTGCTAGGTTGAAAAGGTATTTCCCATGAAAGTACCTCCACCTTGTACTCAAGTCTCTTCTGAACCTTCATAGCCTTAACAGCCTTTTCAACCAAGGGATGTGTGAATGCTTAATCACGGTTATCTCACTGATCCTGTAGACAGAGATAAAAAGACCCCCTGTTCTCACATCTACACCTGAAGCAGACACTAACTGTGGCAACAGCACCGACCTGGGAGCCCCTGTCAACTTGTTAGTGCAACTCCTGTTTCTTTCCAAGACATGCAGTTGTGGTCTGGCTTATACTTTGTTGGTTTTCATTTGGACTTTATATTTCAATGTATATATTATGACCATTAAGTGATTGCTATCATCTCCCTGCTCTCATACTTCACTCGTTTGAATTAAGCGAATTTAAACAGTAAGGATTTAAGATGTATTTCCAGGCAGTTGATGAAAATGCATAGTGACACAGGGCCTGTAGCTGATCCCTATGGGACCTGACTATCAACAGCTGCATCAAGGGCAGTACTTTCAGAGCCAGACAGATCTCTATTGATTGATGACAGTGTTTTTTTTTGTATACTCTGTGGTGCCAGGTTTTTATCAGAATGTTGTAAGGCATTTGATCAAATGAGTTACAAAAATGTTTGTAGGTAAACAATTCAGTTTAAGCAGTCAAACCTGTCACCTGATCAAGGAATGTTGTTTGCTTTGACAGAACTCTGTTCCATTACATTGTGCTTACTAGCACAAGTGCTTACAGCTGTTCTTTAGTTCTTCACTGACTGAATACTGTACCTGATTTTCTGTTATCCTACCTGTGACTGATACCAAACTAATCAGATTATAGCTCCTGGATCAAGCAGTCTGCCCTTTCTAAAACTCAATACTCTGTCAACCTTCTAAAATATACCTGATATTTTGGTATTTGTTTAAAATGAGCATTTCTTGTCCCCAAAACTAGCATGTAAACACACATTCCATGTTGAGGTACCGTGCCTATTTCTCTTCCTCAGCTGCTCTCAGCTCCCCTTGCCAGACCTTAACCTCGTCTTCATTGTCACCAGTTGCAAGGCAGCCGTGTTGCTTTCCTACACACAAGAGAAGATGTGACAGTTTTCACTGTCCCCAGCTCTCTCCTGTTGCACTAGCCATTAGCACACAAACAGGGGCTAAGGGTAAAGCAGCAGTCTGAAGCACTCGTGGGTGAGAGCTGAGCAAAAGGGCAGGATGCCCCTGTCACACATAACTGTCACTGCTCAGCAGCCACATTTCCTGTGCTGCAAATGCTGCCTGTGTGTCCTGAAACCCACCTTTTGGCAGGTGGACAGCAGAGATCACCTCATGCCATGACAGTGTTCTGAAACACCCCAGCATCAGAAGTAAAAGCCAGCTAAGCTGACCCACATCTTTCCTTGTGTAGGCATGGAATTGGACAGAGGGAGTCTCTGGGAAGATGGAGCTCACTGATGGTAGCTGCATAGCTGGCTTCTACTACAACATCTCCATCACTAAACGAAACTGGCCTGTGTGCTTTCAGGGGAAGGACCATCAAGAGAGCACTACTTCTATGCCCCTGGCAAAGTAACGTACCTGGTACACAACAGGGAAACAGGAAATGTTTCAGTGTTCAGACACTCCAGGAAACACTGGACCATAGCACAGAAGAGCTATTAAGAGACCTTACATAATATGAGAGACCTTAGCACAGCCAGCCTTGAGCAGACCCCCTATTCTCTGTTCATTCATGTGAACATGAATGACAGGCTCCCAGCACCTTGCCATTGAGAAATGCTAGGCCAGGGCAAGCCACATCAAACACACACCAGTAATCTGCTTGTTTCATGTAAATGTCCAAGATTCTCCAGCAGCAACCACTGAATTCTTGACCACTCATTCAGCTCCAGATCTCCTGGACAAAATTTGAGTGGTGCTTAAAATATGGGTATAGCCCAGTGCAATAAAGGGGGACCTGGTGAGACTGGCAGACCTACTTGCCTTCATATTCTGAGACAGAAATTGTGCTGAGGCCCTAGAAGTGATATCAGGTACAGGTATCTCCATGTGCAACCCAAAAGGCATACCTGTAATTCTGCCATTATTTTATCCCCTTCCTCTTCCTCTTCATCTTTTGCAGCTGATGCTACAGCATGCCCTGTGATCTGAGACAATGCCTGATCCTCTTTAGGGGCTTTGGGTTGTGCTATTTGCCCAGCATCTTCACTGCATTCCTACAAAGGGATGAGAAAGCACAGATAATATAGTTGAGCCCTTCTGATAAAAAGCAAATACAGAAAACTCAACACTACTGCAATTCCCCTGTTGCAAGGTCTCCTTCATTTTTAAGGAGTCTGTGACTGCACCGGTTCCAAAGCAACCAATACTGCTGATGTGACAGCACATTCACATATTAAGAAGCTTCCTAACTTGGACTTCCCTTGACTTCCTCCAGAGGACAGAGCAGATGAGGAACGGAAGCCCACAAAAACTAATTTGCAACATTTCTGTAAGAGTGCTCTCAACTTTGAGCTGATCTCCCCCATCTGTGTAAGGCATGCTTTTTTATTTTTTTTCTTTAATCTTCTTACCACTCTAAATGAAAGCAGCCTGAGACTTGCCTTCTACCTAGGAGATAAGAGCAACAAGACTCCTGTAAATGGAACTGATCAGGCCTTACTTGTTCATTTGGCCTAAGAGCAGTGTTTCCTGGTAAGCACTTTCAGTAGCTCTCCAGGCCGTAGCTCTGTCTCAACTTATTTGTGGTTTACAGGCACAGCCCAAGCCTGGGGATGTTTCTCTGTGCCAGCCACTCATCAACAGTCTGATTGACTAGAGTCTGAATCGTCAAACCTTGACAGCAGCAACCTCTTTTCTGGCTGCATAGATGACATCTCCTGATCTTGTTGTAGTTAGTCCTGATCCTGGCAGGTAACTGCGCCGTGGAGGTGGAGGAGGTGGAGACTTGGTCAGCTTGTCATTATCCTGTTCTCCATCAGGAACTTCTTCTGCAAGTAAACAGAGAAGCACAAGTGGGCATAGGTGAAGGAGGGGGGGAAGGTATTTGCACCCTTGCTCAACTGGAAAGGAAAAAAATGTCTTAAGAGGTCCTGCTGCTGAACAAATATGAATAGAAACACATTTGGGATTAAAGTGGAACCACCTCAAATGAAAGCACACAGTGCTGCATTGGCTCAGAGAAACTGGGTCACTTCATACAGAAATTTTCAGCAGAACTCCTGTCCCCCATGCTACTGTGGCTGGGTTTCAGCCCTTGGCGTACAAGTGTGAGAGCAAAGCACACATCTGTAAATCGATCCCTTGTACAGAAGCATGTAGGTGCAGGTTCAGTCCTCTGAAAGCATGGCTACTGATGTGGATGCTAGCAAGACACCAGACCTGGAGGCTTCAGCCTAGGACACACTTCTGCTCTGCTTGGAAGGTGCTGCTGGCAAGGCTCTAGGAATAGAGCTGAAGAGTTTTGTCAGTCTTATATTTGGACAAAATTAGTCCTCTGGCCCCTGAGCAGGGCAGAGGAGCACCAAGGGCAGCTGCATTTTTGCCTCTTCTAAGACAGCATTTATTTTCAGTTTACTTACTACCACATGTTCCAGGAATCCAAAGTTTTGCCCTTGAATTATCATATAAAAGCCCTATATATATGTTGCTAATCCACAAAGATTCAAATACCAAATACAACACCTGAGCAGAGCCAGCCCCTGCTTTCCAAGAGAAGACCAGTTTCTCAAACTGGCATTCCCCAGCACAATGCTTCCCCACCCAAGTGCCAATTCTTCTTCCCCTCTGTCACTGCACAGCACTTTTTCCAGAAGCAGCATTACCCTGCTTGTGACTTGTCCCTGCGTGTTTCTGGTCACAGGCTAAGCATTGTACAGGGCAACAGCCTCCACTTTCACACTGCTGTTTACAATATTTGTTTTCCTGAGCGAGAGACTGACCTTTCTGCAGCTACTCAGTGTTACATAAACAGCGGGAATAAATATAACCCAGAAAGATAAAACCTCCTGCTTTTGGGATTACCCAGCTGTTTAGGGATAAGTGTTCCCTCTAGGCAAGTTATTGCATAACTGCCCACTCCTCGGGCTATGTCAGGCTCCTCTGACCTGCTGGCTGGCCCCTGGGGCTGGACTGAGCCCTTGTCTGACCTGCCCTCCTCTTTGCTCCCTTCTCAGCTCAAATGTTCTTAGAAGCTGTGTAAGCTTAAAAAAATGCTCAGTTGCATTCTCTCTCTCCCTGGTTATCTGGCACTTGCAGGATTGCAAGAAGAATAAATTTTCAGGTGTACTTTACGTTAGACAACTTCTTTGGTCAATACACGCCACACATTTTTTAGTGACATCTGACTTCTACCAGGCCAAGGTATGATCAGATGCTATAAAATCAGAGTAATTCTCTAGGATGTTTTTTAGCAGACTACGATGTAGAGCCTGTGAAAATCTCTACTCCTTTTAATGGGCTCAACCCATGAGCCTCAAACTCGTAGCAGTTCTGACTACAAGAACACCAAAGATTTTCTCACACTTAAGAAAAGAAAGGCTGGATGAGAGACATGGAGAGCACAAAGAGAGCACAAAGAGAATGATTCCTACCATCTCTTTCACATCTGTGAGACATTCAGCCACGTCCATCTTCAAAATCAGAAATAGAAAAGGCAAAACATGGGCAAGAGAAATTATCAGTGGAGGTGGCAGGTGCACAGGCTTTTGAAGGCTAAGCCCCCTCACATCCCTTTGCTGGAGAGGCTGTGATGCTGTTTGCTCACAGTCAATGTAATGATACTGGGCAAGACAGAAAACTTCAAATCTGGATTTCCATTTCCTTACTAAACAATACTATTTCCCCAATTTGCATGGGAAGGAAAAAAAAAAAACCTTCAGAGGAAAAAAACTGAGGAAAGTATCTTATTCTAACA
The DNA here is from genome assembly GCF_000691845.1 of Merops nubicus. Taxonomy (NCBI): domain Eukaryota; kingdom Metazoa; phylum Chordata; class Aves; order Coraciiformes; family Meropidae; genus Merops; species Merops nubicus. The sequence goes on along the minus strand of NW_008611746.1, from coordinate 13,067 downwards.
CTTCACACCCCCTGCCCCGCAACTCCCTGCCATGGCTGAGTTCTTCTAGCATATATAAAGAGAGAGAAGTTAATGGACAAGTAGAACTCACTAAGTCTGATGCTACTCATGAACAAAAAAGTTAATTTATGGAACTTTCTTTGGTGCCAAAGGGCTCCCCGCTTCTGTGAACAAAATGGGAATCGTTCATTGCCAGCTGTTTCACTGAACTGAAGCATTCTTCAACAGGCACAGACTGGAATGAATTTCTCCCAACACACAAATTTCTACTTGCACCAAAAAAATCCAGCATGTCTTAAAAAGATCTCAACACAATAATGCCTGCCCTGAGGCAACCCTTTAAGTCAGATAAGCAAACTGTTTTTGATGGAAGCTACTGATCACTCAGCACTGGCTAAAGTCAGGGCACTCTCATATATGAAGGCACAAAGAGAGATGAAGGAGCCCAATTTCTAATGTACTTGCTAGAGACATTCCCCATATTTTTCACTGAACAATCTCGGTAGCAAAGATGAGTTAGAGTCAAGACATGAAAGAAGTATTTACAGAGACATCTGCAAAATTGTGTAAAGTGTGTAATTTTACTTTGTCTTGTGCTTTGCACAGCAGGAAAAAAGAGTTTCTTACTTGGGCTCTGTGTGGAGAATGGCTGAGACAACATACTCTGCCAATGTTGTCTATCTCTGAGTTCTGCAGCAAAGCCAACAGAGAACTCTGCTAAATTTATGGCTGAAATGTCTTACGCCCTATACTAGTATGTAGGTAGCCTCTCTTTCCTCATGTTGCTCAGATTTCTAGTCTACAGCAGATACCAAAATTTTCATCTTGAATCATAGAAGAGTTGGGTGTCACATCAGATATTTAATCAGCTATTAAGGAAAAGTTTTGCTCTACAGGATTAATTATGCACAACAGAAGGCAAATGTCTCAATCTCATCAAATTTCTCCTTAAATCTGCTGGCTACACACTGTGCCAATTGTATTCTAGCAGTGGATTAGTTAACTGTAAGAGTTACAATACTTCTCTGTTACTGGGCTCTGCACTTTTTAAGATGTCACAGTTCACTGCACCCATATGGTATTTATTTTCACTGACTTTTTCTTTTTATGCCACACATTATACAAGATAATTGTGTTGACAGCTGGTAACCTTACTGAATGATGCTAGAATTCCAAAATTATTTTATGTGGTTCAACAGAATTTATTTTAAACATGTATGTTGTGAAACATCCAAGAAGCCACAACTTGTCAGTGTTAAAGGTGCGCCCAGAACAAAATGCTGGATCTGAAGACACTCCTCCCATATTCTACATGAATTTGTCTACACAAGCCCCAGGGCATTGTTCAGCAGTTTAAATCTTGGCACGCCAACCTCTTTAGTTCAGCATGCAGCTCTGGGCTCCACAGCTCCAGAAGGACACAACGGAGTTAGAGAAAGGCAACTGAAACTAGCCTGGGGAGGGAGCAGCTGGCCTAGGCGGAGGGATCAGAAAGGCTGCAAGTCTGCAGTTTGGAGCCTGTGGGGCTGGCTGAGACTTCCAGGATATGATCAAGGTTTATTCACTGCCTTCATGATTTTATAAAGGGAATGCAGAGCTGTTGCTGGCCAAATTGCAGAATATTAGAACTATGGGGAACTTGGTGAAACTAGTAGGGATCAGTTTAAAATAGATGAAAGAAAGCTCCTTCACAAAATGGGGAGCCTGCTGCCACAGCAGTGGAGATGCAAATAGTATAAGCAGGTATAGAGGAATTACTGGATAAAAGGCCCACATAGATATGAAAAGGAGAAGGCTGGGATATTCCTTCTAATATCAACTGGGGGTGCTGGGAAAGTACTAGCAGGCTGCAGAAAGTGACCAGGTTCTGTGGTGCCCTCAAACAGCATCTCACATTGCCTGTCAGAGACAGGCTGCTGAACTGGATGGACTATTGCTTAAGCACCCTGGGTAAAAATTTTGCAGCTGACTCACGTTGCGCTGATGAGGTAAATCCAAGGTTTGGCTGAGGTATCTTCTTTGCTCCTTGAACCCTGAAGAAATTCAGGCATAGACTTATATGTTAAATTGTGAAAGGAATAGAACTGAAAGGACATCCCACCATCCTGCTACCACAAAGTAGCTCTACCTATATAATTCTTGTCAGTCGATGCTAGTCTAAGCCATTCTCTCCAGTGATGGGGATCTTAAATCCTCCTCATTTCATCATACAGACTACTCCACTGCTTCACCTTCCTTATCATTATGAGATTTTTTTTCCTAATATCTAACTTGGATCTTCCTGGTTGCAATTGCCAGCTTCTACTGCTGTTCTACCCACATAAAGCAAGTTGGTCTTTTCTTTTTTTAAGCAGATTTTTTTATTCAGAGATTGTTTTGTCCTTCTTCAGCCTAAACAAAACCAATTCTGTCTTTCTGTTCCCCAGAGATCATGGATTTTTTAGAGCTCTGGTCATTATCATCACTGTCTGCCCGACTTCCTCCTATTTGTTCAGTCTTCCTTGAAGTCCAAAATGTTGAGTTTGGGAATTTCTGTGTAGGAGCCTGTCACTGCTGAGCAGATTCTTGTGTCTTGTAGATTGTCCTTTTCACCTCATTATGATAGTTACCTTTTTTTTTTTTTTTTTTTGCTACAGGGTCACAGTCTGACTCATGTTCAACTTGAAACTCATTATCTATGTCATAGCTGTGAAGAGCCAGACTGCTTACTGTGAAAGTCATTCTCATTCATTCCTACATATCTAGCCACTTCCCCAAGACAACTCTGTTATCTAGCATCACAGGTAATTTTCAGGCCTCTGAAGGACTCATCCAAAACACTGGTTGTAGTTATAGTTTAAGATTATGAGGTTAGCAAAGATCATTAAGATCAAATAGTCTGACTTTCCACTTAACACAGGTTCAAGGATTTGTTTAAGGAGGTCTTGTGTCATGCACAGTGCTTGTGTCTGAGCACCCCATCAGAAAGAAACATGGTATTGCTTAAAGATCTGAAGTGAGAGACAATCCCATATGTTCATAATTAAACTTCAGTGATTAGCTAGTCTGAATGTTAAAATTTGACACCTAATTTTTAATGTGTTTTTTTTTCCTAGCTTCAGCTTCCAATTGCTGGAACTTGTTGGAACATGATCTGCAAAGTTAACAGGCCTCTTTACTCTCAGAAACCTCAGGCATGTCTTGATCTTATTTTGATAACAAGTATGTCTACAAAAAGAGCTTTTAACGTTTCCGATGGTAAGATCATTTGTGCTCAAACTTTCCAGAGCTAAACTATGAAGGGCAAAAGTTAATTACATATTAAGCTATTACTAATGCTAAACTATTGAGTGCAAAACTGAACACAGTATCCTAGATATAGTGTAGTACACAGATACTCTCATCTCTGTCAAAAGCAAGGTGTACTCTTACTCTTCTCTTCATGAAGTCTTTATCTCCAGAGGAAACAAACTCATTCTTCCAGTTGCAATACAGGGAAATTTGTGTTCATCTGGTTACCCACAACAGCATGTGCAAAATTACTGCATCCTATCCACAGGACCTGCAATATTCCTCAAGAACACACTCACAGGTGTCATCAAGAACACAGAAAACTGTAAACTGAAACCCTCCTAGAAAACAGGAAAAAATAACCTATCTTTTACAGATATGCAATTTTTTAGCATCATTTACTCCAGCAAATCTTACCTGAGACTTCTAGCTTGTCCACTGCATCCCCTTTAGGCAGGGCTGCTGGCTGAGGAGGCATCTCCAGGTTAGGAATTGACTTCATTATATTGGCCTGGGCCTCTTCCAAGAGCTTTTCAAATTCCTTTCCATTATAGTGATCAAGGTTTTGTCTTTTCTCTTCCCATTTCTTTTCAGCTTTCTAGAGAAAACCAGTAAAGTATCTATTATTTATTTCACTGGTTTTTGCTGTGATCACTTACTTGAAAAAAAAAAAAATCTATGTTTAAATATTACAGGTCAATAGGGATAGGTTCTTTCAGTTCTAGTCAGCAACTAGAGGAAATTTATTAGCATTAATTAAACACTGGTCCTGACTTCCATTGTGCTAGATATGGCACAAACACACAATAGACTGACAGTGGCCACTGCTCACTAAAGGAACTGAGGCAAAATTTAAATCTGGATCACTCCCTGCTATATCGCACTAGTGATTGAAGCATATATCTGTAATAAGACATGAGAGTTCACCTGGGGTTTTTCCCATACGTCCGTGTGAAACCACCGTAACTTCACACTCTTCCACTTTTACCTCTCCATAATGAGGGATATGGAGACTTAAAGAGTGAATGAAATCCACTGATGCAAGTGTTGCCAGAGAATCATATGTTATTGTCAAAAAATAAGGTATTTTTAAAAAGAATTTTAAATTATTTTAATAATAAAAGTTATTTGAAAAAATAGTGACTCATTTTGGTTATATGTTATTGTCCCGTGTCTTCAGAAATGCACGGTGTAGTTAGGGGTTAAGCACAGAAACCCCTAGATTGCACTTGGAAAATCCCACCTGCAGGCCCAAGAGTGAGACTGGGAGCTTGGGCTCAAAGAGAGGACAACTGGTTGAGTGGAATACACCGTACCTCAATTGATACAGCTCGGTTTCTGGTACTTGCACTGTGAATTTCCTCAATGAAAAGACTTTGCATGGTGGTGCCATTGACAGAGACCTGTGGTGCTGGCGTGGCCTGTGTGAGCTGGGATCCTGTTGCGGGCTCTTGCAGGGGGGCTACTGGGGTAGCTGAGAGGTGGCCACCCACGGGCACCCCTTCGCTGTGGCTGGCTGCTGTGGGTGAGCCCTGGGCATGGTTGACCAGGGCTGAGGAGTGCTGAGACTGATGGATGACAACAGGCGAGCTCTGCACATGATGGACTGTCATTGTTGAGAAGGGGACGACTTCTGACTTGACTGACGACACCTGGGACTCTGATGCGACTGCTGTGAGGTTTTGCTGTGCATGTCCCTGGGCATGCTTGAGCTCCTCCTGGCTTTTCAGCGTGTCAGCTGCAGTGGCCTTTTCTGTAGCAGAGAATTGCACGGCTTGGGATGGATCCACACCCCTCAGCAGTCCGTCTGTAACATGTCTGCCCGGCCAAATTGAAGACAACAGTGTGACACATGGTTAGCATACAGGCGAGTCATGAGCAATACTTAACAATAAACTTTTGCAAGGGAAAATCACATTATCAAAACCATCAAAATGATGTTTTTTTTTCTTTCTGATGCTCTCAGTGTTGTGGTTTTATAGTATTCTCTCAGAGTCACAGACTCAAGAGTTTTAAAGAGGCCACTCTAATTAGGACGGTTTTGCCTTTTAAAATGTTTACAAACCTTTACGGATGCCCTGGCACTTTTTGATCAAACCAGGAGTTACAGTGGGTTGATTTTAAAGAAAGAATGGAAATCAGTTGACTTAGATTTTATACACTGCATCTAGCTAAGCAAGACGTTCCCGAACTACTTAGCACAGAAAACAGTAGTTACATAGAGTATGAGGTAGCAGTTTGGCAAGCTGCCAAAGCAAAGACTTCAAACAATACTTTAGGCAGGCTGTGTCTGTCAGGACTTTGGGGTAGGAAAAGCTGAGGATAAGAGTCAACTATTTCTGGCAGCACGCTGTGAAATGACTGAGCTTCAGAGTGCGGCCAGCAATCAAGTGTCATCAGTTTTTCCATTACTGAAACAGACTCGATGTATTTTATGCATAATTTTGATGCAAAAAATTACTTCTGTTAAAACTTTGGCATGCATAAATTATTGGTTTTTTTCTCCTAAATAGGGCAAGACAGGAAATAACTGTAGTCATTTTTTAAGAAAAGGAAACAAATATGAAATGATACAGATGCTTACCTACATGGAAAAATAGGTGAGGGGTCTTAGAAGACCTGTTATATAAACCATTTTATCCAGATGCCAATACTGGCAAATCCATTTTACATATGCTCCAGGATATATGGAAACAATGACAAAACTACATTCCTAAGAATAATGGCAGCAACAACAGGCTTATGACTTATATTTTCTTGTAAATGAAACAAAATTGAGATCACCACCAGTGACAGTTTGGCCTGATTCACTGATTCTCAGTAGGAATTAAATCCAACGCCTACTGCCTCTCATAAAACAGCAATCATTTGCTGATAATATTCTGACAAACACAGCCAAATACTGGCACTTAGTGGACACTAATTATATCTAATATTTCAACTCTAACAGATCGTCCTTGAAAAGAATAGAATAAAGAATTTGCATGAATTCACAAGCATACTGAAAAATATTTCTTTCTCTTTTTCAGAAACTTTAGGATACCTTTAGCCACTTAGAATATTTTCCTGGTTTATGTCTTACTGGTTTTGGGGATCTTTCGGGATCTTTGGGCGTCTTTGGGAATGCATGTTTCAGTATCAGAGAATATTTATAATAGCTTACATTGGTGTAAATGGCTACAGTTCATTAGCTCAGATATGGGATTGATGCCACTCTGTAAGATTTCTCATTCAGATGCCTCCCAAATCTGGAATTGTTGAGTTCAGAAGATGCTAGTTTCAGCCGTAAGATCTTGATGACTGGGGCTGTTGTTAGGAACAGAACCACTGCACAGACAGAGTCCAGGAAAGGCTAATTTGATTTCCCTTGAGAAGGCTCTAGGAAGACTCTATAAAATACCACATTTCTCAAAATTGCCTGGGGAGAGGGGGAAAACCCAAGCCCAAAAGCTGTTCCAACCCTGCTTGAGGGAATTCTTTAGTTTTGAGGAAAAAAGCAGAAATCACCTCCTGAGCAGGGTGAGGACGTCGGTCATGCTGCGCACACGTTTCAGCAAGCTGTCCAGCTTGTGTGGCTCCTCCTTCAGGAACCTCACAGCCTCCACCTCAATCCGCAGGATCGCCCGCATCTTGTTCTGCAAAGTTGGGAACTCTCCTGCAACAACAACAACTGGGAAGCTCAAGAAGAAATTATAAAAGCCCTGGGGAGAAATGGATGATGGGGTGAATGTTGAATAGTTGAGTTTCTTCCTCTCTCTAGGGACCATGTGACAAACTCCTTAATCCCAACTTTAGATCTTTTGGGAAGTGAAAGTTAATGCCCTCAGATCAAAAGCAAAACTGTTCTCAGCTGTTAAAACTGAGAGAAAAAGAAATTAACCGAAAGTAAAAAGAAAATACCTTTCAGGGTGGCAACAGCTTCTCCCACTTGACGCAAAAGAAAGGCTCCATCTTCAACATCTTTCAGTGTAACTGTCTTGCTGGAAGCAGCGGAGTCCCTCTTCAGGTCTTCAACAAATGCCTCCAGCTCACTGCCAAAACAAAAAATGTGGACATAAAATGTATGCAAGACTTTCACATTATCATAGAATCATAGAATCATAGGGGTTGGAAGGGACCTCGGAAGATCATCTAGTCCAACCCCCCTGCCAGAGCAGGACCACCTAGAGTACATCACACAGGAAGGCGTCCAGGCGGGTTTTGAATGACTCCAGTGAAGGAGACTCCACAACCTCTCTGGGCAGCCTGTTCCAGTGCTCCGTCACCCTCGCAGTAAAAAAAATTTTCCTGATATTCACCTTGAACCTCCTATGCTCCAATCTGCACCCATTACCCCTTGTCCTATCACAGGTCATCACTGAAAAAAGCTTAATCCCATCTTCCTGACACTCACCCCTTACATATTTGTAAACATTGATGAGATCACCCCTCAGTCTCCTTTTCTCCAGGCTAAAGAGACCCAGCTCCCTCAGCCTTTCCTCATAAGGGAGATGCTCCACTCCCCTAATCATCTTTGTAGCCCTACGCTGGACTCTCTCCAGCAGCTCCCTGTCCTTCTTGAACTGAGGGGCCCAGAACTGGACACAATATTCCAGATGCGGCCTCACCAATGCAGAATAGAGGGGGAGGAGAACCTCTCTTGACCGACTAACCACACCCTTTCTAATGCACCCCAGGATGCCATTGGCCTTCTTGGCTACTAGGGCACACTGCTGGCTCATGGTCATCCTGCTGTCTACCAGGACCCCCAGGTCCCTTTCCCCTACACTACTCTCCAGCAGGTCAGCCCCCAACCTGTACTGGTGCATGCTGTTTCTCTTCCCCAAGTGCAATGAATGCACTAAAGTAAACCAGAAACCTCAGCTGAGGCATCTTAAAATTTGGCAACACAGGCTAAGAAGCCAGCAAGGTACCATGAGGGGAGGTGAGGATGCTGGGCTCTCACACTCACAGCATAGGAACAGGCTTGTAACTAGCTCAAGTAATTTGTGTGACAGGCTGCAGATGTGCAGAGCAAGTGGAACCCAGAGCAGCTGTCCTACAAAGAGCTGGTGGGGTGGTGAAGTACATCTAACAGCCAGCCCTTTGGAGATGCAAATCCTGGAGTGTACAGACACACTGTACTACTGCACCCAGTGCTGCTTTGCACCATGCATTTGCTCATCGCTGATGACATACAAAGGAATGCCCAACAGTGAAGTAACAACCCAAAAGCTGCCACTAATGGCCCCTTGATGCAACCTTGATTATCTGACAGGTCCTGTTAAACAGGATACAGGGTCCTGTTTCCATGAATAGCCAGACTGAAACAGCAAGTGTGGACCGTGTGCAGCTCTCACTCAGCATTTGGATTCAAGAATTAATCACTTCAGATATTTCTTTCCTGCCAGTACTGTCCCATGCTTCCTCTGGCTTCATCTGATGCTTCCTCATCACCTTTCCCAATATTTTTTTGTAGTGCTTCCATATTTGACATAAATTTTCATAGTCCTTCAGACACAATATTTTTTTTGGGGGGAGAGGAGGAAATTTTTTTTTTCCTGTTTAAGGTTGAGATTACATTGCTTTAGCTGCTGTTTCCATGCAGAAGCTTAAAAATTTCTCAAAACCCCCTGAAATGTATTATGTACAACAATATAAACACCCATGCGAATACCTTAAAAGGATCACCTCTTGAATATTTATTCTAAGAGAAATCCACCTCTACTAAGATACAAAATTTACTAACAAGAATATTCTGAGAAGTAATTTAATTGCATGATTGATAGCAAACTCTGAACTGACACATCAGCTACTCATTTTAACCTAATTCTGGGCCTTATTTCTCACATTCACTCAAGTAGCAGTTTTGCAATTGCTATAATAGACACAAGGTAAGAGCCGATTGCCTGCAAAGGGGTAGGGGAAGACTGCTTTCTGCAACAACTGCAGGTCTTGCGTTTCCACATACTTCCTTGCACCAGTACTGCCACAAAAATTCAACAGAAAATTAGTTATTTTCAGCTAGGTCACTTTCCTGATCCATCTCTTTGAACAGGTGACACAGGCAGGAAAAGAGAAGAGTAGCTGGCCAGTAATGGATAAAGAGGAGATTAGGTCGATTTAAAGTGGAAACACAGTCACACAGAACAACAAATGGCAATACAATAACACGTATGATACACAACTTGGTCACACGTGGTGTTCCTGAGGGCTCAGTATTAGGGTCACTTCCGTTTAATATCTTTAACAATGACCTGGATGAGAAGACAGAGTGCACCCTCAGTATGTTTGCAGATGACACCAAGTTAGATGGAAGTGTTGATCTGCTTGAGGGTAGGAAGGCTCTACAGAGGGACCTGGACAGGCTGGATCAATGGGCCGAGGCCAATGGTATGAGGTTCAAAAAGGCCAAGTGCTGGGTCCCACATCTGGGTCACAACAACCCCAGGCAGTGCTACAGGCTTGGGGAGGAGCGGCTGGAAAGCTGCCCATCAAAAAGGAACCTAGGGGCACTTATTGACAACCAGCTAAATATGAGCCACAGCGTGCCCACGTGGCCAAGAAGGCCAATGGCATCCTGACCATATCAGAAATAGCATGGTCAG
>NW_008611746.1:0-3179 GCF_000691845.1 Merops nubicus | reverse complement strand
AGGAAGTGATTGTCCTCCAGTACTTGGCACTGGTGAGGCCACACCTCGAGTACTGTGTTTAGTTTTGGGCTCCACAATACAAGAAAGACATTGAAGTGCTGGAGTGCATCTAGAGAAGGGCAATGAAGCTGGTGAAGTGCCTAGAGCACAAGTTGTATGAGGAGCAGCTGAGGGAAGTGGGGCTATTTAGTCTGAAGAAAAGAAGGCTGAGGGGACACCTCATCCCTCTACAACTATCAAAAAGGAGATTGTAGAGAGTTGAGGGTTGGTCTCTTCTCCCAAGTAACAAACGATAGGACAAGAGGAAATAGCCTCAAGTTGCATGTTTAGATTGGGCATTAGGAAAGATTTCTTCAACAAAAGGGTTGTCAAGCACTGGAACAGGTTGCCCAGGGAAGTGGTTGAATCGACATCCCTGCAGGTATTTAAAAGTTGTGTAGATATGGTGCTTAGGGACATGGTTTAGCAGTGAACTTGGCAGTGTTATGTTAATGCTTGGACTCAATGATCTTAAATTTTTTTCCCAACCTGAATGATTCTGTGATTCTATATATAGAGAAACAGAAATAGTATCAAGATCTTAACATCAAGTGCACAGAGTAAAGAGTTAATTTCAATCCAATACTAAGAAGTTTAGAAACTATAAAACAATTTTGATTTAAGAATCCTAAGTTGCTGCTGAGCAGATCCCAAACAAGTGGAGGGAAAAAATCCTGTTCCCGTTTTAAGACCACTTCTCCCAAAGACTGTCTTGAGAAAGCTGGAGGGATGTTTCCACTAGCACAAGCATACTTGCAGGAAATGTTCCACTGAACCACACGATGGCAGCAAGAGAACGCTTCTCAGGGTATTCTTCCGGTGGAAGAGGCTGCACTACTGCAGGTACCTGCTCTCCCTGTGTCTATGTGCCTTTGCAATAAAGGGCACAGATGCAGCCTAGGAAGGAGCTGGGTAGAGAATTCGGCTTGCTATCAGTCAGTCAGTACAGCACAACATCTCCTGCCCTCCAGAACGGTGGTCTACAGTCATGCATCCAGCCTACTCTTAGTACCCCAAACCTGGCACCCTGATCAGGCAAGGCAGTGCTAATTTGGGAATCATGGGGTAGCCCCCCTCCCTTTTGTAGATCAGCACTGGAAAAGCAGCTTCTCAGATATTCACATCCACTAGGCAAAAAAAAAGGTAAGGGCAGAAGCTTATCTGATTGATGACAGCTGGAAATGTAGGGATAAAGGAAGGACTTCCAGGCAGCTGACAATGGCTTCCTTTGAGCAGAAATGGAAGGTCACCATAAACCACTTTGATTCCATACAGTGATATTATCAAACAAGACAACTGATACTGAAATTACTTGTGCGATACCATATTACACTGTCTCTTTTTGCTAACTACAAGGGAAAAGAAACTTCATCCCTCAGGAACCAAAGTCTGAAGCACATTCAGCGGTCTCCAGCATTTCTTTTCTGTAACTAGGGAAACATCTTGGCTTTATAGGCTTCACCTAGCAAACCCAATAACAAGGAACACTAATTCAGCTTCAGAAGGCTAACACAAGATAAATTATTTTTCTGCATCCATGTTTACACAGGGGAGCCAAGACAAACTCTTATGCTGAGATCTTTCTTTAGGCAAAAAGCATCAGAGGATCTGTCTTAGATTGCAGTATCAGTAGAGAACGGGTTACGAAACATACTGACAAAATGAATAGTAACATATCACCCAGGCCAGATAGTGTTTGCCCTGGAGTTCAATAGCAAATCGAGGGTGAAACAGTTGAACTATTTATGCTAAGCATCTAACTTCTTAATTAAAATTGCTTTGGCATCAGAATAGTGGGAAGTGTCATAGATGACACAAATAATTTTTTTAAAAGGAGATGGGGTTATCCAGGGAACTGTACTCTGGTGAGACTGACACTTAGACTGGTGTAATTGATAGCAAAATAAAGAACAAACAATAAAGAATTAGTGGACCAATGGATAAATATGCTGTGTTAGGGAGGAATTAACATAATTTCTGTAAAAAGTAGGTAAGTGTTGCAAATCCACAAGGAAACAGAGAAGTATGGGGAAAAACTATAGCCCAAAAAGCTTTCAACAAAGTATTTGAGCAAAAGCTTTCAGAAAAGCAAAGTTGCCATGGGGCAAGAGAGGAAATTCTCTCCTGGGTAAAGTACTGGAAGTAAAGGGAAGCGATCAATGAACAGCTTACTCAATGAATGTAGTTTGCTGGCGAGTTCCACAGGGATCAGTGCTAGGGCTCGTGCTTTTCAACATACTATAAATTATTTAGAAAAGAGGATGAATAGTATAGTTAAAAAATCTCAAAAGGATACTAAATTATTCAGGGGAATGAAAATGAAAGGTGACTGCAGAGGACTACAGACATAGCATCTGATACTAACTGACCAAGAAAACCCCAAAGATTACATTAACTCCTAATAAATATAAAGTAATGCTTATGAGAAGAGGAGAAATAAAAACAAAGCCAGCTCCACCTAAAGTAAACAATCTCCCAAGTTTTTATACACAGTAATGAACTTTGAACTGATAATCATGCATTGTGAGTGAGATGTTGGATTTGTAATGTAAAGCTCATGTGGAACATGATGACATGACTGATCGCCAGATCTCAGAGGGTTGTTAGCTGTGGTGCAGTCCAGTTGGAGGCCTACAGTGAGTGATGTTCCCCAGGAGTCAGTACTGAGTCCAGCCTTGTTCAAAATCCTCATCAAGGAGATGGATGAAGGGACAGAGTGTACTCTCAGAAGTTTTCCTGATGATACAAAACTGGGAGAAGTGGCTGACACACCAAAAGCTTGTGCTGCCATTCAGTGAGACCTGGACAGGCTGGAGAGCTGAACAGAGAGGAACCTCATGAAGTTCAACAAGGACAAGTGTAGAGTCCTGCACCTGGAGAGGAATAACCCCACGCACCAGTGCAGTTTAAGGGTTGACCTGCTGGAAAGCAGTTCTACGGACAGTGTGACCAGCAGGGCAAAGGAGGTTCTCCTGCCCCTCTACTCTGCCCTAGTAAGGCCACATCTGGAGTACTGTGTCCAGTTCTTTTGGAACCTTTGGAAGAAGGGACACACTACTCAGGAAGAGTATAGGGTTTTAGTTAGGTCATGTAGGAAAAAAAAACATTAGGGCGGCAAAAGCTCAGCTGGAACTCATCCT
>NW_008611745.1:0-1719 GCF_000691845.1 Merops nubicus | reverse complement strand
TTGGGTCAGTTCTGGTCAGCTCTTGTCCTTAGTGAACATCTGCTCTTCCTCATTAGTTGTGTTTCTTACTGATAATTTTGTGAGAGATGTTCCTCAGTATGTGTTATTCTTTGTTAATTTTCAATAGTTCCTTTCTCCCTGTTTTGCTGAGAGGTGCAGGATGCCTGTGAATTTTGACTTTTATGACCGTTCTCCCAAATAAGGGTTGTTAGATGTCTTGGATGGCAGATCAAAGACGCATCTGCTTTTCTTCAAACACTTTTTGCAGTGATCAGTAAGGCAATGAATTCCTCAGTTCTCTGCTATTTTACTCAAATGGTTAGCTTTATAAGTTTTTATTTTATGTTAGTCAGCAAAACAAGTCTTTTATTTGTTAGTCTGTCAGTTTCTTTTAAACTACATGATTCGGTGCTTTTACCCTTTAAAATCCTATATTCTAAAAACTCTCAAAATACATATATATATATCATAAAATTAACTAAGCACACTTGTATTAAGGCGAAGGGGGGGTTGGTATATTTACTCAACTTAGCCCCCAATCCCTCCCTCTTCCTTCTTATTGTTTATCATACTGGATGGTTGCGGTTTCTGTACAAACTGCTCCCAAAAAGCAACCGAGCAGTCAAAGTTTGATTAACAAACTAAGAGTTGTCCATTACAATACATATTTTGGCCAAGGTTGGGTTGGCTTTCATTATTTTTCTTGTTAGATAATTCTAAATGAGAAACAGAGCTATTTACTGTATAATACTAAGCATGTCCAAGTGCTGCCCTAGTTTGGTCTCCTTTGCTGTATGTCTTGCAAAGAACTGGGAACCTAATGCTTATATTTGGGTAGGATCACCAGCCACTTTGATGTGTGATTTCTTTCATAAAAAGCAACCCAAAAGGTACGCTTGTGCCCAGCCATTAAATTCATCATTGGGTAGAGGGAATATCAGCACACCACTAACCTAAGACAAAACGATTCGCTTTCCTATGTTAGAAGCAGAATAACATCAGATGAATGCTAATGGTTTACGTGGATGTATATCACAGTAAAATTTTGAAGTAAAATGATAACAAAATGGCAGAGAATAAATGTATGTAAGCAATCAGATGTCATTTATTTCACGTACTGGTTCCACAGCCTGTCCTCTGTTGGTTTTCCAGAATTGTCTCAAACTGGCCCTATCATAATAAATTATTAAAAAATCATATTAGTTGCTTATCGTTCCACATTCCAACCTTTTTAAATTTGCTCAGGCCAGTTTAATCTGGATAACATACAACCATGGACAAGAGCAAAATGTTGGCAGTTGGCTCTATTCAGTAAGTTGTACACATGCATTTGACAAGTCATTGGATGTCACCAGAAAAATTGTGACACTTTTCTTTGAAGCAACGCAATCCAATGCAATACTTGTCTCATTTGTTTCAGAGTTGATAAACAGTAAAGGAGCTGTTCTGGTTCCGTGTAAAAAGGGCTTCAGGGCAGGACGCCATGGAACAGAATTGTGTGCTCCCCTCCAGCCCCCCCCACAAGAAAAAAGAGATACAGGCTTTGAACCAATTGGAAGTTAAATAAAAAATAAAGTATATTGTTTAACAGAGAACAGAAAGCAAAAAGGGAGGTAGATATATATACAAAGATGGGTCAGCAGCACACCAGGACCCAGAGCAACATAGCGAGAGAAAGAAGCACCCACTTCCTAGAATCAATCATAGAATCATAGAATC
>NW_008611744.1:80496-95027 GCF_000691845.1 Merops nubicus | reverse complement strand
TGGGGGGGTGGGAGGGGAGTGTTGGAGGAGACTTATGCTTTTTTTCCTTGAAGGTAAGGGTATAAATAACATGTGATTGATGTTTGTTTTGTTGTTTAAACCAATTAGAAGTTGCTCTCACATGACAGTAAAGGGCAGTGAGGTATAATGGAGGACATTAGGATGAACACTTACAGGCTCCATAGTCTACTCACTGTTCATTTGGGGTTATGGTTCACAGCTGCATGCTCTCAGTAGACTTGCTTTTTGTTGAAGTCACACACCTGAGAACAAATACTAGTGTTGCATTGAGCATTTATATTACTGTAGCACACTTATGCTCTATTTCTATAGCCTTGCTGCAGTAGAAACAGAGCAGGGAGGTGAGAAGTTCTTTTCAGTCACAAGCACATTTTTTTTAATATTTCTTACACATACCATACATCTTAAAATAATGAAGATAGTAACCACCAGGAATCACTAGATAAAAATAGTCCTGATTATGCCAGCAAAATTAGTGTGCAGTTCTGAAGAGAAAAAAAGATAACATATCAGAGAAGCTAAAAACACTTCTTTCTACTGAGGTTCTTTCATGCTGACAAAATGCATGTAGTAATAATTCTAGGAGCACCTCTTCTCTTCTGAAAGCGTAAGCAAATTTTATGAAAGACTTCTCTACTTGAAAATAACAGCACTTGCTGTATTGTAAGAAGTTGTAAAATCAACAGGATCGTAAAAAATCATATGCATTTAGATTATGCAAAATTATTTCTTTATTCCTCTAATATTTTAATGTTTAAGCGTGACTGTAAGGAATATGATGCCTTATAATTGGAACTGAAAGATGTAATGTTGCCTGCAGATAAGTTCAATGAGGAAGAGAAGAAAGGCCCACAGGTGTAGTCAGCATATCATTTGTGTATGTACCTATAGGTAATACTATTTTTGTATTCATAAAAATGCATCTCCATGCTAAATTGCATTGTATCTTACATTCATGGATAACACCATTCAAGTTAAATAGTCTTGGAAAATATTCCTTCATTTTGAATAAGAAGACTAATCCCCAGTGTGAGTAAAGGTATCAATGACCTTCACCAGTGGTTTATATTTTAATGTTTCACATATATATTGGTTCAAAAACTCTCTGTTAAGGTTTACTGTTAAGCATCTACACTAAGGATGTTGAATTTTATTACTCAAAATCTATAACTCACACCTGACATCTTGATTTTGACCATGGATGCCAGGAGAGCAGGCTGAATGCTTCTATGGCAAATTACAACTATAGTCTACTTATTGCCCACAGTTGTGCAATTACATTTGTTTGAGAAGGTAAAGACAAAGATTATGGCAACGTTTAACCTTGCAGTGGATACAGAAAAGAGATTTTGTAGAGAGAATTTATTGCTTTCCTTTCAAGCTATAAAAGGATGTAGACAATAGAACATCACTGAACACATACACTAAAATTACAACACATCTGCATGGCAGATGTCAGTGCTATGCTCTCCTGTCTTCTCAAAGAGTTTGCAAAGAACTTCTTTCTTTGCAAAGTGTTTTTCTGCAAAGAGAGATGGCACACCCCCTCACTTCAAATCCCCAATGGAGTTTCAAAGCTCCTTTGTCAAGCTGACACCATTGTTACTACTAGGAACATGATACCTGGGCAAAATCATTAATTTCCCCCAGAGCAAGAACAGTGTTATGTTCATATTTTCTTTTATTTATCAGAAATTATCATATGCAAATAAAACTAAGTAGTTTCTTCAATTTTAAGTTTTGCTAGGTAATGCAAAGTTGGAAGTTAAAGGGCTATTCAAAAACACAGCTATTTGCTATCTAGCATTTAAAAAAAACATTTATGGTACATCCTAATATACAATATGTACACAAGACAATATATGTGGCGAAAGACAAATATGAGAGAGTAAGTGATGTCTGTGAGGGAGTGGAGTTAGCTGAGAACACAACAGCTTTTGTGTGGCTGCTAGCTTTTATGTAAGAGCAGTTTCAAGCTCAGTTTCACAGAGCCTGTCCTGTTAGCTGTAACACACTGTCCACCTGCACAAATGTTGGCATTCCTGGTTGCCACCTCCTGCAACACACCAACAGCAGGTGGATGGGCCATATCCTCAGCTGCATTAAATGAGTGCAGCTATGCTACTCTTAGGGAATTATGTCAATTTACATCAACTAAAAAACTAACAGTTCAATAACTTTCCAGTAATAGTTAACTACTTAAGTGTTAGCTCCACCTATGAATGCAAGTTATTCAGTTACCAAAAGGAGAGGAAGGAAAGACAACAGACCTCTGTTAGTACAGAAATACTTGATACAATGTCATGTAAAATTAAGACACAGTTGAGTAGTACTACAGTAGCCCAGAAGAGAAGCACAATTCAGTGCATTAGTCTTCCACTGAGTACTTCCCAACTAGGAAAGATATTATCATCAACAGGCAAACCAGCAACCAAAGTCCTCCCTCCACTCATAAATCATACACCAAAGATCAAGGTGACCCACTACTGGAGGAACAAACAAACCAATGCATTCACTTACAATACAGGATATGCAGAAGAAGGGAGCAAATCAGTTCCAAAACCAGGTCATGGGGGAAGGAAGGATGCAGGCAATCAGCTCAATCCCAAAGTAATTGCCAAGAGAAAAGGTCATGATCTTTTTGTGTTGTCCTGGAAACTTTGCCTCCTATGAAGAGTCAGGGAGCTATTTCAATAACCAGAACCCACACCTAGCTCATCCACTGTACAGACAAACTTGCTACCTCTATTCCAAGCAGTCAGTTCTTATAGAGGTGGCTTCTTGTCCCACCTCCAAGTTAATGTGGAAGGAGGGGGGACCTGGTGGCAATCTTCTCATCAGTTCCCACCCAAGGCTGGCCAGACCCTGGGTGAAAACCAATCAGGAGGGCCTTTCTTGCCTGGTTGTGGACATCATCCACATACCAATCCTCATTCAGCGCTGGGGGTTTAACCCCAGCATTTCAGTTAGTACCAAAAAAACTCTCAAGCAGGTGTTTGGTAAAGAAACACTTGCAGATGTCATTAAAATTGATGCACTTCTTCCAGCATCAGTGAAAGGCCAAGTGAAAGCAGTGAAACTAGGAACAGCAGAAGCCACTGAACTGCATTGCAAACCCTGACAGGAAGGCAGTTTTTGCTGCAGGGGATTGTAAGATACAATCTAGGGACTCCTGGCTTGCTTGTGTGTTAAGGGGCATATGAGCTGTAGGACAGTGAGCTGCAAGTAAACTAGGGGCTTTAAAAAGCAGCAGAAGCAGGCCTTGTGTCATCCCAGTGATCCCATAAAAGCAAATGTGGATCTCGGAACAGTGAGCTGCCCATTGCTAGTCACTCTTGTGGTGTCCAGGCTTCCAAGACTTTTGTACATTCTTCACGAGTAAACAGCAGTGTCCAAAAAAAAACCCACATTCATTCTAGGCCAGTTGTCTTTGTAACAGGAACAATTTAACATGATTCCGAAAGTAGTCTAAACACTTGGATAAATATTCCAAGAATATAGGTCCATTTTTCCTCAGAGAATAACCTGTTTCTCCAATACTAACATCTGAAATTCATCAGTATGATGACTGGCTATGCAACATTAATCAGGAAAGAAATTTGTACTTAACACCGATGGCAGGATTTTGTTTTCTCCATGTGATCAAAATACTTACCAGTTTTGTCTTTTCACTGTATGAGGAAGGTGCCAATGGTTAAATCTGTCGGATGAGTTCAGCAAAGTTGAGTGGAATTGTTCAGTACTGGAACAATGTCCTTATAGTTTATTTCTCTTCCTGTACTATTTAAATGTGATCAGGTGGTCCATGACTCTCCTGACTACCCTAACACAGGCTGGGCAGTGTTCATATGAATGTTCTTTTTTCTTGTTTCAAGTCTTGGATCCTTATAGTTCTGGAACACTTTCCATGTTACATAAAGAAGCTTACAGTGTAATTAACCCATGAAAAAAATGTCCCTGTTTTCAGTGGAGAGCTGAACACATTTTCTATCTATAAAATTGTTGCAACATACTTTCGCCTTTGTGAAGAAAAAAAAAAATCTTTTAAGTAAATCCAGTAACTATAAAAGCCCCAGTATTTTTCTCTCTTCCCTCCCATTCTCCAGTTGCTGGGTTGGCAGATAATGTGCAATGCTTTATTTTACTTTACTATATAATATATTGGTCAAATTATGTCCTTGTGTATATCCAAATACGGTAATTTGGAGCTCATAGTCTCTGCAAGCACCTGGCAAAGGGAAATTGGAGTACCACAGACTACACAGAATCCTTATACCCCATGTATCTGTTTCTTTGCCTGAATGTGGTGTGACAGTCAGCCCTCCATCATGTCTCACCCTCTCATATTTAAGGGTTTTAATTTCATTCTGTGAAGGGAACAGGTGTAGTAATTAATGTAAGTAAGTGTGGCATCACTTAAAAATCCCAGGGGAGACTAACTACTGTGGCAGTTATTCTTCAGGTCTAGCAAAAATTAGTTTCACTTACAGTATACACACTCTGAAAATGTATAAAAGAGGTAGCAGAAATTTGTCGGAGATGTGGTTTGCCACAGAACTGTGGAGCCAGAAGAGAGGGTTGCTGCAATCTGGTCTTGTTGGCATTGATGCCTTTGAGTGATTGATAACTTAAAGCTTC
Organism: Merops nubicus; assembly: GCF_000691845.1. Taxonomy (NCBI): domain Eukaryota; kingdom Metazoa; phylum Chordata; class Aves; order Coraciiformes; family Meropidae; genus Merops; species Merops nubicus. Next base: position 90,368 of record NW_008611744.1, on the reverse strand, counting down.
TTTCTGTGGAGAAATTTACTAGAAGAATTTTGTTGCTGTAAATGTGCCAATAAAACTGAGCCTATTGACACTTTATTTTGAAAAATAATCTTCTCCAAAGTAGGGTGAACAGAGTTGTCATTAATAAACTTATGGAAAAAAAGCATATGATGTGTGCTACTTTTTTTCACATTTGGTAACTGCCATTTTGTCAGTGCAAATGAAGAATACTTAATAACGATTAGATACAGAGTAATCCTGCCTGTGTCTGAATACCCTTACTGCAGTGCATATTTGCAAGAAGACTAGCCATTTCTAGATACCTGGGCAAAATCCAGAACTGCTGACTCAAATATTAGCGAATAGTGAACAGCTTGGATATAAGCATTCATGAACACACAAACGGAATATTCAACCAGAAGGCTGCTGGGGATGAAATGAGAAGATGCCTAAATGATTTGCTTAAACCCATTAGCTGAATTCAGGAACAAAATGTAATGGGGGCTTTCTTCTATTGCCATATTTAAAAGAAGCAAGACCTGAAATTCATTGATGTAATGCCATCATGCAGACAAGTAATTAAAGTAATACACTGTAAAAGTAAGTCATGCTGTGTTTTTCAAATAACTGGTTTATTCCATTGCCTAATGCATCCTTACTAGATGAATGAGAAGTAATTTTTATAAAGTGAGCTGAGGCAGAATTGCAAGTTATTAGGTAATAAGTCCTAACGTTGCTCTTAACGCAACTTGAGGGATTGGCAACTGTGTCGCACAGCATTCTCCATGCTCTTGAGAAGGAGCTCTGCAGATTTTCAGCTGAGTGCACTCCCAAGCCAAATTCCCTGTCGTGTGTGTTATTGGTGTATTACAGCGATAAAAATCACCTGATAAGTTTGATTTAAGGAATGTTACTTTAACCCGTGGTGCTAGTCTGCTTTTATTTCTGTATGATGAATAATTTTTTGGTCACTTATTTATCTGCTTTTGGTTCTAGTTGCTGTGTCTCTGAGGAACCAGAAAGTCATCATTCCCCAGGTTCCTGACGTTGATGCTGTGTTTGTAGCAGAGACTGTCTCAGTGCCAGAGCTTAGCCAGTTCACACTGTGCTTTGAAGCAACCAAGGGCAGCAGTGATGACAATGATGACTGGAAGGTTTTCTCCTACACCAATGCATTGTCAACAGAACTCTTCAGCTTCGGGAAGACCACAAGAGGCCATTTTCTGTCCATCTCAGGCACACAGTGCATCCTTGAGAATGCATTGCCCCGAAATGCAGAGTTTTTCACAGAAAACTTTCAACAGCTCTGTGTCGTAGGGGATAGCTTCTCGGGCAGTATAGGCATATATGCCAAAAGCACCTATCATATAGTATACTGTCCGGGTATCTTTGGCAAAGTTATCCCTGGAAATGGGAGGCTGTGGCTGGGCTCTAACAGCAATGAAGTGAGCTCTCTAAATGGGGACATTTACAACTTCCGCCTCTGGAATTTCACCATGAATGCACAAACACTGGCCAACCTCAGCTGCGATGTGAAAGGAAACATTGTAGACTGGGAAAATGAATTCTGGAGTATTCCAACTTCAGCACTGAAAGCAGAAAACAATTTGAGTTGTGGTGAGTATGCCTTGCCAAATCTTTTTTGCTTATTTTCCCCCCACACTTCTGCATTGTGCTGAATATATCATATACCAGGGTCGGAAAAAAAAAAAAAAGAGTTCCTGTTAAAGAAAAGCAGTTAAGTCTTACCTTTCTTAGACTTTAGCTCAACTCATACCATACACAGAGGCTTTGAGAGGGTATAGAGTTGATTCTCTAAAGGAAAAGAACAAGTCCCTCAGGTATATGGAGTTCTTGCTTGAAACAACTTGCAAATCAAAGTTTTTCTTAAGCAGTTTGTTTATTTGCCTTCTATTCATACAAAATGGAGATAAGAGGCAAGTACCTGCTAGCCTCAAGTAGGAGTACAGTGGTCTCTGGAGAAGAAAATTTGTGTTAACTAACTGTGTAATAAAAGTTTTCGTACCTGCCCTTTGATTAGCCAGAAGGAGCACTTGCTAGCCTTGTCCTGTGTGTGAAGAGCCAGCACAAGCAGTGACCAGACAGCAGTGCGTAAGACAGAAAAGTCCGAGACAAAAAAAAGTAGAAATTGGAGGAGGAACACAGGAAAGGAGACTTTTAGAACAAAATCATCAGGTTTTATCTTCCTGATGCCATATTATTAGTTCTTTTAATTGGAAGTTATTTGAGATCTTTCTTTCTGCAGATTACTTCAGAAGATAAATTTCAGTATATTGTCCAAGCTATTCTCATTTCATAGCTCAGAAACGATTCTCATAAGTGTACAGATATAATTTTTATAAATGTATATATTATTACAACTAATTGACCATTTCTGACTGGACCATTTTTTTTCCAGATTAAAAAAAAATACAATCTGAAAAATCTTCATCACTTTAGATCTGCATTTTTTAAAAAAAATAAGAGAATGGATTGGTTAGTAACAAATTTAGAGATATTTGGATAATTATGAAATGCATAGGGGGAAATCTGAATCATGGCCAGCAGTAGCCTTTACACACACATATGATGCTTGTGAAAATCAACTGCTATCAAGCTCCAGCTTGAGCCCTCCTATTGGAGCAAATACTTATTTGTTAAAAAATAAGTAAAAATAAGTTAAACAGTTGCAAATGTTAGTTCTTTCTGAACCACATGGAGTCTCTTAATATCTAATGCTGTCCTCTCCAGTTTTGCCTTCTTGCTACTCTGACACCTTGCTTTTTATTTGTTTAACTCATAGTTTAAATAGTGTCAATATAAGTGTCTCCTGGGAAAACAGGAGCACTGTTAGCACTCTATCAGCACTCTGAGAATCCTTAGCTTAAAACAGAAACTAGCATCATTAAGTCATGCTAGTTTCTATATCTAATAGCTCATGAGTGATTAAGGTGGCTAAAAAAACCCATCTTGATTGCTTTTGTTTAGTCAAACTAAAATGTGATGTACTCATTCATAGCTAGGCTTGCTGGGACAGCTCTGAACATGCTCCTGGTAAAAAAATTTAACAACAACTCTGTAAAAACGTGATCAGCTAGGTACCTTCACCCCTCTACCAGAACAAAGAAAAGGCTGATCTAAACATTGACTGTGGCTGGCGAAGGCATTCTGATAAAAAAAAAGTTGTTGCTTTTTCATAAGTATGAACTGATCTGACAGAAAATAACTTCCTAGAAAATCTTACACTTACACTGTTATGCTGTGAAGACTACCACAACACTTTTACTAAACAACCTATGGAGACATCTGTAAATGTTGCAGTGTCATTTCATTTTGAGTCAAGTAAAGGTCTTGTCCTTCTTTCTGTTCAAGACTGAAGTCCTGTAACACAAATGTCCTATTGCAGCTGTGGTCATAGAAACAATCCACTAATTTTCATTCCACAGCTTTATTCCTTGGAATGTCATTGTTCTGTGGTTTCCTTACAGCAGAACATTATTTTATTTATTCATATGTTAAGCCCAGGTGTCTGTACAAGCCACTTCAAATGTCGCTATGTGTAAGCATTGTTATTTCCTCTAACTAAACCTATGAGAAAAACTAACTCATTAGTCAGTCTTTTTCTTTCAAAGATGTTAAATTACCCGCTATGATACAGGCTTTCCTGAGCCAGGGTATTTCCTAAAAGAAAATACTGGGTGCAGTGCCATTTCAGAAATGGTTCCTAATCCCAGAGATGGAATTGTTAGAATTTTCTTCCCTTCATCTTTGTGAACAAAAGCTTTCATTGTAGAACCAGCCTTCAACAGGAGAGTTGATGAGTCAGGCTATTGACCATGAATAAACCACTGATGGTGGGGAGATGACTCTAACTGATTAGGCTTCATTTAGCAGCAGTGGAAGGATTTATGCAGAAAAGAGGTTTTCACATAGCTCCAATAATGCTTCCCCAGGAAGTGGCACGTAACTTTAAAAAACCCAAATGAAACATTTAGCAGTAATCTCAATTTATCTGTGCCTGAACAGTGCTTACATTTTTCAAGGGGTATTATTTTTATGGCTTTTCAGACAAAACTTTTACAACTAGATTTATGGAGCATAAAAACACTGGCAGATTGTTTCAGATACTCTCTTTATAGTTTTACATTCTCTTAGTTTATTCCTTAGACTGTTTTCACAGCTGTGCAGTCATGGTGGGGTGTTTCTGTAACACTTCACAGAATTCTGGTTTTATTGCCATACCTTTGCACAGATTGCCTTTAAAGGTATATGTATACAGCCTGGGTAACCAGACTAATTTTAAAACAAGTAGCCCAGGTAATGATAACACCACCAGTTCAGAGCTCAGCACAGGCAAACAGAGGAGCATTTAATCAACTTTTTGGTAGTGACTTTGAAGCCTGCACTGCCTACACCTATAGCAGGACATGATCTACTCAGTTCAAGGATAACATGGCCGCATGTCTTTCCATGCCTGCAATTGCATTTGCTACATGTACACTTCATATGAGTTCTCCATTCCCAAAGGCCAGAGGAATTTTTAATTTTATGGTCAGCTGAATGATGTTTCAAGCTGAGCTAATTGCTTTCAGTGCTGTTTATGAACAGTGGAATGAAAAGGACTGTTCCAAAGGTCAGTGCGTCTCATACTGGAGAAGATGTCTCAGTGAAATAAGAAGTATTTTGCTGTAGGAGTGCCTGTTCCTTTCCACTGGCTATAAAGAAAATCTAGCATGATGAGCAGATACAGATGTCTGAGTTTTAGACATTTGAAGTGAGTGAGATACATCACACAAAGTGTCTGTAATGCAGGTCCATATCTGCTGATCACATTTCTGACCATGCTACTTCACTTCCTGAAGTAGCTTATGACAAGTCTCTGTTTGCATCCAAATCATTCTATTTTCTTTAGAGGATACTGAGAGAAATTCCAGTCTGGCCAGAATTCAAACTAATTAAAACTTTAAAAAAACCCCAACTTATTAAAGATATCCACTGAAAATATTCCTCTTTAAAGTATACGGATGAGGTAGGTTGGCCCTGGCTGGACATCAAACACCCACCAAAGCCACTCTATCACTCCCCTCTTCAGATGGACAGGGGAGTGAAAATACAACAGAAGACTTGTGGGTTGAGATAAGGAAGGGAGAGTTCACTGACCAATTACCGCCAAGAGGAAAACCAGGCTCCACTTGGTGAAGTTAGTTAAATGTTATTACCAATAAAATCCAAGTAAGATAATGAGAAATAAAACCAAATTTTGAAAACATCTTTCCCCCAACCCTTTTCTTCTTCCTGGACTCAATTTTACTTCCAAATTTGTATGCCTCTGTCCCCTGGACAGCACAGGGGGATGGGGAATGTAGGTTCCAATCAGTTCATCACACATCATTTGTGCCACTTCTTCCTCCTCAGGGGAAGAACTCCTCAAACTTTTTCCCCACTCCAGCATGCACACTCTCCCACAGGTGACAGTCCTTCATGAACTTCTTTAGCATGAGTCCTTCCCATGGCCTTGTAGTTCTTCACAAACTGCTTCAGCATGGGTCCGTTTCACAGGGTGCAGTCCTTCAGGAACAGACTGCTCCAGTGCTGGTTCTCCACAGTGTCACAAGTCCTGCCAGCAAAATTATTGCAGCATGGACTCCTCTCTCCACAGGTCCTGCCAGGAGCCTGCTTCAGCATGGGCTTCCCACAGGGTCACAGCCTCCTTTGGGCACATTCACCTGCTCTGGCAAGAGGTCCTCCATGGGCTGCAGGTCATAGAATCATAGAATCATTTAGGTTGGAAGGGACCTCCAAGGTCATCAAGTCCACCCACCGAGCCACCAGGGCTCCAAAGTCCTCTGCCAAAACAGATCAGAATCTGTCAGGGTTGGAAGGGACCACAAGGATCACCCAGTTCCAACCCCTCTGCCATGAGCAGGGACACCTCCCATTAGACCAGGCTGCCCAGAGCCTCATCCAGCCTGGCCTTAAAGATCCCCAGGCATGGGGCCTCAACCACCACCCTGGGCAACCCATTCCAGGGTCTCACCACTCTCATGGTGAAGAACTTCTTCCTCACATCCAGCCTGAATCTGCCCACTTCCAGCTTTGCCCCATTCCCTCTAGTTCTGTTGTTACTTGAGATCCTAAAAAGTCCCTCCCCAGCTTTCTTGTAGGCCCCTTTAAGATATTGGAAGGCCACAATAAGGTCACCTCAGAGCCTTCTGCTCCACTGTTAACCTCCATGGGCTGCAGGGAGACAGCCTGCCTCACCATGATCTTCACCACAGGCCACAGGGGAATCTCTGCTCCAGCTCCTGGAGCTACCTCTCACCCTCCTTCACTGACCTTGGTGTCAGTAGAGTTTTCTCTCTCACATATTCTCACTCCTTTGTTTGGCTGCAGTTGCCTAGTTGTGTAGCGGCTTCTTCCCTTCCTTTAAATATGTCATCACAGAGGTGGTACCACTGTTGCTAATGGGCTCAGCCTTGGCCAGCGGTGGGTCCATCTTGGCGCCAGCTGGCATTGGCTCTCTCAGACATAGAGGAAACTTCTAGCACCTTCTCACAGAAGACACTCCTGTAGCCCCCCCTGCCTCACTAACAAAACCTTGTCACGCCATACATGCACGGTACCCCTGTGGCTAATGGTCTCAGCCGTGGCCAGCGGTGGGTCCATCTTGGCGCCAGCTGGCATTGGCTCTCTCAGACATAGAGGAAACTTCTAGCACCTTCTCACAGAAGACACTCCTGTAGCCCCCCCTGCCTCACTAACAAAACCTTGTCACGCCATACATGCACGGTATCTGGGGCGTGACGTGATTTCTGTGTTAAGGCTCCACGCTGCTTCTGTTCTTGCAACACAGGCAATATTTTCCTAGCTATCTTTACAAGCTGGTGAGTGGTGGCTCTTTAACTTTATGGAAGGCTACAGTGTTTCATGACAGAACCTCATTGAGTTAATCTGATTGTGAAGTGGTAAAGCAGAAGCTAAAAGGGCAAGGCTCCCAGTAGGTTCAGGTTATGCTGTGCTCTGTAGCCCCATTATTTTCAACACAGTATGCACAAGCAGCTGTATCTGCAGCTGAACCTCTGGGAAACACAACGTGTAATTAATGCAGTTTTACCAGCTCTTTTTCTGTAGCCATTCTTATATGCCCTGGTTTTGTCTCCAGATCATCAAAGTGTGTGCATGTTGTTATGAATAATTCAGCAGAGATACAGACTTATAACATTACCTGCTTATAAATCATGCATACCAGAATATTAATCACACCCACACCCTGGGCAGAGGAACAAGTTTAATCACCTTTTATCTAGTTGGTGTCTGTCGCAGGCAGATTACTCAGAAATGTGTGGTGGGTAACCTGTGTTGCAGCAGTGGACTGTGGTTGCTTCTCCAGTGCACACATTATTAGTCATGAAGATCTCATAAATCCTATGGCCATACTGACCCCTCTGCCTAGAACCACTTCACAGAATGCATGCAAGCTGCATTCATTTCATGTGATGTTATGTAGCAAAAGCTAAGACAACTGGGAGAGGATATGTAACTGACTGTAACTTGCAGGTCAGCAGGGTTCTCATGAATCCCTCAGCTGCAACATAAAATAAAAGCTCATAAGTCTTACAGGCAAATGATGGAATCAGTTTTATCACTGAGAGAAATTAGGAGGAGGACTAAAGGACTGTGTCACTGCAAGATACATTTTGAGACATTATCATTTTATGCCCAGTAGCTGAACCTTTCTAATTATTATACTTTCTTTTTCTAAAGGCTCATACCTAATTCCCTCTTCTGCAATTGAACCAACGAGTTGTGCAAACCTGGGAAACCTTTGCCAAGGTAAGAAGCCCAAGTTGTTTTCACAGTTTCATCTTTGGGATTTTTTTTTCCCCTCATTTATTTATCATTGTTTCTAAAAGGATGAACTGTAATTAAAAAATAGGAAGAAAAGGAATTCTTTAGTCTCATCTACTTTCATCTAGTCTTATCTCATCTAGTCTCTCTCTCAAGTGTGTGAGTGTTCTGTACGTACAATATTTGGAAAAAAGGTGATCACAATATATTATCCAAGTAGTCTCCATTATATCAAAACTGAATTAATTGACTGCTCTGACTTCTTTCTCCATCTTTTTTCCTCCTGCACATTTTGACAGTAAAATATTAACCAGAATAAGGAGTGGACACATCTGTAAATTAAAAAATGAGTAGATGTAAATAAAGGAACTTACTATTATTCTTTTTTTTCCCCAATAAACTACTTTGAGGCTACATACTTTGAGATTAGTAGGTAGAAATTTAACATCAGACTGCGAAATCCAGCAGCTATTAGTTAATGAAACACCTGTTACAGCACTTAGTGATAGTTTAATAGTGTAAACATCACCACGTACAAGAATTCATTCGGTATCTTTGCTTGGCTGAATGAAAGGAATAGGTGAACTTTAAAGATTTCCATACCATGTGAATCGTTGGATATACAAGGACAATTAATTCTTCCTGCTCTTCTTAGAGGCTAAAAGTTCTATAAAAATACTCCACATGAGCAACATCAGCTCTTTTTCACAATACTTCATCAACACAGACCTGCTGCTCATGAGGGGGCATGCTATGTTGAACTTTAATCACAACAGAAACTGCACCAAAAATAATGTCTAGCTTTGTAAGCCTTTTCAGGCTGAATGGTGGAAGAGGGAGACAGGAAAGAATAAAACCAAAAAGGGCAGGAGGAAGTCTCAGAACTCTTTAAAAACTAGTATTTACAAGCAAATCAGGCTTAAAAATAAAAAGGTAAATGCACTCTGCTTGGGAAGCCAGTAAAAGATCTATATCATCCTTCAACATACTTCTCCCACTTTTTCTGAGATTAACCTGGATCAGGTTCCTGGAGCATATTGTACTGGTCTCTACAGGGAAGGTGAAATGCCAGTTATGCCCATAATCAGATTGCAAACAGTAACTTTCAGGCTTCATATTCAAAGCACAATATGACCTAACGACTACTACTACTCAAATACTTTAGATAAATGTGACAGCAACAATTATTCATTGTTAGTCTTTTTATATGTAAAGAGTAATATAGCCACCATATAAAGAATTTTGTGTATTCTCTTGGAAGAACTCTGAGCATTTTCCTCTATCAAAATGTTATGATGTGAAAGGAGAGAGAATATCTTTCACTAGGTCAGCTAATATGGCTGCAGAAATGGACACACTTTCAGTAAAACAAGCCTACTTTTCTAAAAGCCTCATCCTTTTTTCCAGCTTCATTAACTTGTCTAGTAGAAGAGATTGCCTCTAATAAAAGATGCTACCTTTCAAACTTGCCTCTCTTAGCTTCTTAGACCATCACATCTTCAATAAAGACTATGGGTAATTTCACAAAGGTAATACTCTTTCCTTCTCTGAAAAATGTTTGGTAAATTGTCACCAGTTTTCTGTGTTTGTCACTTTGGAGATGGCTGATCAGTTTTACCCTGCTTGTCATCATCATCTTTATTGTGATAGTAAAGAAAAATCATATAAAGAGATCTGTCTGTCTATTTCTGTCAACACTGCAGACTTATTTTAAACTGAGAGACCAGTTTGGATTCCCTTTTTTTTGTTTGTTGTGTGTTGTGCAATAGCACCAGTAACAAAGTTTATGGATGCCAGAATATGTCAGCTGCAGTCTGATGAAAGAGCCATTTTCCTCATTATGTTTAGCAACCATTTTCATTCATTGGAAGATACTTCCTTTAACAGTGTTGGCTGGAAGATACAAACAGTAAGAAGCCTTATAACTTGTTTCTCAAAATATAGCCCTGAAGTTTCATGGAAGAAGTTTTTTTGTGTTATAGGGTGTCATTTTATATACTCACTTTCCAAGTTAGAACCTGTTTGCTGCAGTGTCCAGTTCTTAC
>NW_008611744.1:69522-80465 GCF_000691845.1 Merops nubicus | reverse complement strand
CTTTCCCTAAGTTTCTTACTTCACTGAAACCTGAATGTGAACCACTCCCTAAGATGAAACCTGAGTTTATGACTTTCAGTCTCAAAAGGTTAGCTAAAAAAACCTTGCAAAAAACCCAGAAGTGCAGTTTCTTGCTGAAAATATGGCCACTTAATCTTTCCAGGTTGGTTATTGGTCAAAATATGCAAAAAACTGTGTAACACTGTGAGATTATACTGCACCCACCTTCAGATTTTAAAAACAGTTTTTGGGAAAAAAGAAACCTGTGAGTAAGTGTATTTGCATTCCTTGGGATTTAACAGGTAAAATTAAATTATTTTCCAAACTATTATTTGAAAATTTAGTGGTATGATCTTTGAATTCCTCATGTATGAACACTCTCCCAGTCCACTGTGGGGAAAATTTGCTGGTTTGTTTGGCTCCTCACTCTGATTTTGAAAAGAGTTCTAGATGGTTCTTCTGGGAAACATGTGCCAGAGTTACGTGAGGGTGACTCCTGTTAGTGTCAGTGGGAACAGTACAACTGAAGCTTTCAAAATATATATTCCACTTCAAGTATTCGAAGTCTGATTTCAATTCTCTTCATTGTGTGATGTTCAGTGGAGTTAATTGGATCCTTACATGGGCGTTTGTTTTAGTTTCACATTTTTTTGTCATCTTCAGTCTCTTAATAGGGACAGTTATTCTTTTCACAAGCAATATTCTAATTGCATGCACCTTAGAACTTATAAGATCTATTTTCTGGTCTTTGCACATCTGTTTGGATCTGAAGTTCTCATAAGAGGATTTTGAAAGCAGTACAGGACTGATCTTGCAAACCTTACACTGGCAAAACTCCCACTGAAGTCAGTGAAAGAATATTGCAGGATTGGGACCTCAGTTCATATCCATTCATCACTTCATGCAGAAAAAAAGAATGTGTTTATTTAACATTTATGACACTGCGTGTAGATGGTTTCATTTTACATTGTCATGCATTGTTCCCATTTTGTCTTACCTTATTAACATTCATATTTCATTCAAGTTCACCTCTTTCTCATCTTTATTACCAGCTACTGTAAATGCTACTACTCCTACACCATCCATTGTCACCACTAACATGCCTGATACTAATAGAAACGATAAGACAAACAATGGTAAGAAATCCTGTGTTACATTTTTCCTTGTACTGTGCCTAGAGAAATTTTATTGTATTTTAAGGTGTGTTTTTCATTTATCATAATGTCAAGGGTCATGTTTCAGTTCTGATCTCATTTACACCAAAATAAGTTGGGAGTAACTTCACTGGACCATGTAAGAATGGTATAAATGAGAACAAAACCAAACATTGTTTATTTGTACTATGTTTATTTACTTGGCTCTTGTAGGAAAGGAGTGCACTTTGTGTCATCCATTGTGTTTACCAATACAGAGAACAAGGGAAGAGAAACTGATTTTTGAAAAGGATCTGAAAAGAACCATGATATTGAAATGTTTTAAGGCTGCAGATTATGAGGCATTGTGTAGCTCCAGCTTGTGCAGCCAGGGTGGCAGTATTCTGGGATTGTCTGCTCCTCACTAGTCAGGAGCAGGAGCCAAGTGGAATCATTCCTATGGAGCAAAGCCACTTCCACTGAGTCAACAGGAATCTTTCCACTGACTTCAAGACGAGCTGGATCAGACTTTACTAGGGAAAATGTTGACAGTATCAGATATCATTTACTTTTCATTTAGAAAGATTAAGGGAAAAAATAAGGTAGCAAAAGAGCCTATTATTAGCACAGAAAAAGATCAGGGATTTCTTTTGAGGCTTTGTCAAATTCTATGATATCACTGTCTCCTAGAGACTGAGCATCATTTTGTGAAGCTCTGCTAAAATATTTATTAGTTTGTTAAAGACTGTTGTTAAATGTTATTAACAACACAGAGATAGATTTTTGCAATTTTCATCTGAGGCTTAGAGATATTTTTTGCAAAATTTTATTTTTTCAGTGTGCTTCACAAAAATAAATTAGAATCTAAGGCGGGTTTAATGGTTTCATGTTTTTTTTTTTTTCCTTCCAAATGCATCAGTTGTTACTGTAGGTTTTTAAATTCCTGGGAGTACTTTATTATCTTGGCAGATCATTTCTTGTACATTGGCAATCAGGCAGTAGACAATGTGAAAGAATTTATCTCAGTTCAGCCTGTTTGGATATAATAAAACGTAGGAGTAAGAAGAAAATTATGAACATTTCTGCCAAACTGTGCTTTTTTTCTTTTTGTGGAGCCACTTACTCTGTCTTCACCATCAGCATTTAACTCTGATTGCTGTAGTCACAGAAGGAACTGAATGCCTTATTAATGTCAGTATGAGTAAAACCTGGACAATTAAGTCCTTTTTTTGGCTTTGAAACTCCCAAGAGAAAGCAGAAAGACTCAGAAAAATAAGCCAAATTAGTTGTCAGTAGAAGCAAATTAAACTTTCACTCAGCTAACTAGTACCATTTTCTGCTCTTGGTAAGTTAATTTTTAGACCCAGACCAGACAACCAAGGATGAGACAGTTAAGTTTCAGGTATTTTCTTTAACCCATTAACTATGTGGCTTACTACACACAGACCTGCAGGAATTCAGACTTCCTGCTACGCTTAACTTCAGAATGAAGAGAAATTCACCTGAATCCTCCCATTCACGACCACAGAGGCAGCAAGAGTCTAAGATAGAAGGGATCAGAACCATAGGAATTATCTCAACCCCAATTATTTGGCCAGTGAAACAAAGGCCTCTCCGTTTCAGTAAAAACTCAGCAGCTGAGAACCCAGAGAGGAAAAACACATACAGTTTGTTTCTTCCAAGTATGTCCACATCAGCTACTTCTGAAGAGATTGACAATGATACCTTGGCTGCTTTTACAGAAAAAATTGACCTAGAAAATACTGTAATACACCGGTTACTGAATGAAAATATTTGGAATTATTCTAGAAGTTCATTTCATGACACTTCTGACGCAGCAGTTGCTGTTACAGACCCTTCTGTGAATTCGGGAGTTCTTCTTCAAAGCAGAAGTCCTAATTCAGAGCTAGCACGGACCTTGGCAGATGGGCTAGATCATTCTGTCTCTGAGTCAGCATTCCGCTATCCCATTAGCAGCAGCAGCACTGCTTATAAACACAAAAAAGAAACTGTGTGGATCTCATCCTCCTACAGCAGCCCAAGTAATTTCCTACATATAAGCAACAGCTTGGAGCCTGTGAGTTGGTGGAGTGAGACTGTGTTTCATCATCATATCACCTCTGACATTCAAGAAGACAGACATCAGTCTAGCTTATCTGTATCTCCTACAGAGAAGAAATCATCATTCCAAAAAAGTAGGCTACATTTGCCAGACTTTGCACCTGGAAATTTTTACCTGGAAATGATAGAAGGCAATGCTGATAGGAAAACTTCTTCCATCTTAGCAGCAGACAGTGAATTTCAGTTTAGAAAATCTATGCATATTAAGGAACATCACTCAGGAGGCATTACAAATTTAACCTCTGTGGAGACTCCACGTGCAAACCCAGCATCTTTTTTACAGAACACAAAAAAAACATACACTAAATTTATGCCTGACATTCAACTGACAAATTCAGTTCTAGGACACAGTAAAGAATTACTAACATTTTCAGCACTTCTGGTAGGAACAGGCTGGACCAGCTTAGCATTTAAGCATGTTGTAACATCCCTGCCTGTTTATCAACAGTCGTTGATTGACGTATATTTGGAAAGTGATAGCCTATTTATATCTAGCAGCAATTACTGGTCTCATTATTCAAAGCATACAGTATCTTTTCAAAAGCCAAGTGAGACCCTCAGAAACAGAGTACTGAAGAACAATTTAGATGTATTTCATAGCAGCAACGAAAATGAAGAGTCAGCTTTTTCCATATTAGAGCCAGAGAATAGGGTTGGCCACTTAGTTTACATGGGTTTTCCAACAAAATATATAGATATTTCCCCTTCTTTAACAGAACGTTTGTGGCCTGTTTCCTATCATTTGAAAGAAACATCTCAAGTGTTTCCTGGGGAGCCATCAGAAAACTGGTGGCTCTCATTTAATAAATTGCTTTCTTCCCCAACAGAGAGATTGCCATCCATTAGTTCACCTCCTAAGCCTGAAAGCATCCCTGAACAAACATCTGCCATCAGATTATTAGGTCCCAGGGCTGAAAAGATTAACCTCTCTAGGCATGCATCAGTTTTGGAAACACAAATCTTCAGTTCATTTATTCTAGGCCTTTCAAAAAGAACTTTAGAAAGTAATGGCAAGACAATATCACAGCTGCAGTCAGCAATGAATTTTGCAAACCTAACTGTGTCTTCCAACAGTGAATTTTATTTTGATTTTCCTTTCCCTTCCCTGGAAGCACCTTTGAGTCTACCTTTTGTACAGGTACAGGTAAGTCCCTTTGCTAAGGTACTTCAAAGCTCCACAAAAAAATTAGTGACATTTGATAGTTTCCACATGCAAATTGGAACTGACATAGTGAGTCCCCAAACCAACGTGACCTTCGTAAACAATAGGCAGCAGCTTGTTTCTCTCCTTCCAACACAATCAGAAACCCAGCCTTCATATTCAAGGGATAACCAAGCTTCTTTCTTGATCAATGCATCAGTTAGGAGTTTGGTAAACAGTACAAGAACACACAGATCACCGCAGGCTCAAAGTCTTTCAGCAAATGATGCTGTAACAAATAGTATTGTTAAAGCAAAAAGTGAGGTTCAAATAGATGCAGGCATTTTTTTAGAAAACATCAATTCAGTGACTTCCAGCTTCCTTACAACGACATTGTCTTTGGAATTAAGGCACCTTCTTCATTCAGACTCAAAATTCAAAGTCAGTGTATCTCCTAACAGCTACTTGATATCTCCACTCCCACAAAGATTTCAGAACCATCTTAATACAATTTCTCCAAGCCTGATCCCTTGGTGGGATGTAGCTGAGTTAAGTTTGCCAGCAACAGTAACATCAAGAAGTCATCTAACTGTTTCAGAACAAAACCCTATTGAAAATCAAGGGTACAGTCTGAGACACTCTCTGTGGGCTGTAGAACAAGAAATCATTGGTGGTAATGAAGACATAAGGAACTCTGCTGTTCTGACATCAACAAATATATTAAGGCCTTCTGAATGGGATTTGGAAGGGGAAGTGTATGAATCCTTTAGCAAGCACAGAGAAGGAATGTCTTCTCTGAATACTGCTACCACTCATGCCTTGGGTTTTGAAAATGCTGATTATGGACGTTTTGCAAATCTCTCCTCTTTTTTGGAGTCATCAAGAACTGCAATAATGAAAGATGTGATACCTTTGCCATCTTCATACAGTGGAGTTATTATTCAGCACAAAGAGACCATCTTGAAGGGCACTCTGATGACATCTACAGCAGCAATCCATCACTCTCTCAAGCAGTCTCAAATGCCAGCTTCTTCTGTAATGTACTATCAATCACCAGTTTCGACACATGTTGATTCCTTGGCTAATTTACCATCTGGAACAAGCCAAAATACCACCTCTTACCCACCACTGAATCAACTTACTAGCTCTCCTGCAGTCTTTTTATCTTGTTTATGTTATTCCTTCACTGAACTGGGCTGCCTGTGTCGTCCTGAGGTCAACTACAGTATGTCAAGCCATAAAGTTAGATGTAGTAAAAGAAACAGGTCATCTTATCTGTGAGATACTTAGTTGGTAGACTGAACATAGAAGTAGCTGGCTCTCATCCTTTAGATATAGATCCATTTAGCATATAAGAAAAGATTTTTGAATAGTAATTTAATTACAGTAGAAGGGAATCTGTAACATCTTAGTGAAAGTAAATATCATTAACCTGTGATTTCTAATTTTTGTGTACTTCTCTGAAAACTCTCACGAGACTGTGAGGACAATAGATTGGATTGGCATGTATTTTATATATTTTTATGCCATTTTATTGTTTGAGATTTTATGAATGTTTGTCTTCTACAATATTTATAAATTTTTGAGGAATTAAATTTCAAAAAACAAAGATAAAAACCCACAAAACCAACTTTGGGGTCATTTGCCTAATAGAAATAAAGACAATCGATCCTGGTATTTCATTGATCATTATATTTTTGTAGTTGGTGGTGGGTGTGAGGAGAAATTGTTTTTTCAGGTTCCTTTTTCCTCTTTTTTTTCAAATTATCTTTGGCAACCTTTCATAAATTTTCTGCCCATAAAAATATTTTTTTTTCATTCAGCATTTTGAGGTGGGATTTCCACTGTTTAATTTGGACAATAAGAAGTCATTTTTAGTTTTCACTATCTGCCACTGCAGTCTCCTGAGAGTGTTTAAGAATGTAGATTAATTCTTTGTTCTTGTTCTTTTTTCACATATTTAAAACATGCTTTGGGTCACCATCTGGTGGAGATCTTAAAGCTGTTGAGTTGTGTGTAGTTCTTATGTTTGATTTTAAAAATACTTTGCATATTCCTATATTAAGATGATTTTGTCCATACACATAATTATATAAATAGGGTTATAATTAGATATATGATTAGATATGAATGTTTGTGAATATATACCATGCATGCTTTCTGTATGTAGCTGTATCATAACACACGTAAAAGGTATCTTACACATACAAAATTTAATAAGTGTATATACAGATGTATATACAAAGAGATCCAAGTCTTGCAAGTCTTTTCATCTCACCCAAAGTCCAATTTTCTACTTCCAAAGACTTTTTAATTTTTTTTTTATTTGAAACTATCATAGTAATAACCAAGTAAAATATATACTCAGAATAAACTGCACACAATTTCTTTTTGTTTGCTGAGTTAAGGGAGGAGAAAAAGACAATAAATCAAAAAGCAAACAGTCTACTCATATCTAAAATTTAATCATAGCTTACCAAATAAAGTAACTGGCAAACCATCTTCCTGCAGGATATTGATTCTTTAGTATTTTATCACACAGGAATTTTCATCATGTCAGTGATCATATGATCAATTCCATATTGAAAAGAAAGAATAATATTCAATCCAGCTCGTGAATAGGGTAGTAACCAATATGTGCAATTAAAGTGAAAAATATTGACTTCATATTTTTTCCAGATACTTTTATTTTAAGCTCCTGTAAGATGATCATCTATAAAGTTGCAAAATGATGAAATTTGCTCCTCCTAGAACAAAAAGTCTTTTATTTAAACTCAGAAAGAGCAGTTCCTTTACAATCAAAAGACAGAAGGGGATCTCTGTATAGTGGCTGTCATGTCCTGTTCTGTCCTATGTCTCTATAAGATTTACGTAATATTTATATAAATACATGTATCTGTGATCAAGGCCCACAGCTTCATTTGGTAATAGCCCTGAAGCAAGCAATGCCACGTGTGTGCATACATGCAAGTGAATTGATCCAGAAGCTACTAAACATTCACCTTCTGGGAAATTTTATCCTATTAAAGCATACAGAATCTTTAGTAGCTTAATGAAAAGAATGTGACTTAATGCGGCTTGTGAAAAGTATAGACTTTTAACACAGAGAAGAACTATGAAATGGTTTGATTTTATTTAGTGGATGTGAAATCTGGTAATGCTGCCTACTGACTCATGAGCTTGAAGAGAATTTATGTTTACCCAGTGCCAATTCAAAACAATTCTATTGAATATAAAATTGCTCCAAGCCTGATGTTTTGTGACTGAAAGATGGTTTGTTCAGCTGCTGGTTGTGTAAAGCAAATGTAGGTTCTTCTACTGTCTGGCCATCGCCAGGCCTGAAAGCAAAGACTGTACTGTGAAAATAAGAGCTGGATATCCCTTCTCCCACCTAATTCTGTCCTCAGTTATCTCGTGACTTTAAGTTGAAGAGCCTTATCTGTTCTCACAATATTTTAAGTCTGATCTGCAGTGGCTGAATTCTTGGTTATAACAATATGACTGAGAGCAGAATTTATTTGTTACAGACTTTAGTAATTATGATTTTTCTTAAATGCATGTCATTTTCATGATCTTGCTTTTACACATTACACTAAAGATATATGCAGAATACTACTTATACATACATTATTTGTGAATTTCCATGTCAGATTTCAAGTGTCTCTAGAAATATGGAGTGGGAGGGAATTGTCTAATTCAACAGGACTAGTGAGAATGGGCCCAAGCCTGCAGGGCTTATTCACTCCAAACTTGCATAACACCAACAAGAGTTGGAAGTGTCCTTGTATCTGGGGTTCAGGCCAGTCTTTATGTTCATCGTGTAACTAAAGTCTCATTATTAAAAAGGTAAATTTGCTCAGTTTCTAAAAATATATTGCTGGTTTTAATGAACAGGTGGGCTATTCTACAGGATATCTATAACAGTCATTAGTTCCAACTCCAACTCAGTGTCGAAAGTACATGATGTGGTTGCAGAATGGGTAAGTTAAGTTCTCTTTCCTTTGTGATTACATATAAGAATCTGTCCCATTGATGTTATCAATGTGAAAATGAAAAAAAAAAAAAAGAGAGAGAGAGAATACTAAATAAAGTATTAAATTAGTATGTGTTCTCTGAAGATCTTTCTATTACTGATTTGTGCAGTAATGAATTCAGGTCTAGCTGGAGCTAGTAGGTACTATGGACGAAATTTTGAAATGTCTCCACTGCACTAGCCAGTAGATGCTAACTGAGATTTTGGAAAGTATAGAGAAATCACAATTGTCCACTGAAACAGGTAGATGTTTAAGTTCCAACATCACTATACAGAGCAAAATTTTTCCCTCCCAATACTAATGTAATTTTGAAGTTATACTGTGATAGAAATAATTAAAAAGCAGGCAGTGTTCATTTGTGTGAGTGAAGTGCTGGGGTCTAAAACCCCAGCCCTGAATGAGGGTTGGCATATGGATAATGTCCACAACTAGGCAGGAATGACCCTCCTGATTGGTTTTCACCCAGGGCCTGGCCAACCTTGGGTGAGGAACCAATTAGGAAATCACCACTAGATGCCCCTGCCTTCGGCATTAGCATCAGGTGTCCTGCCTCTAAAGTTAACAGCATAAAGGCTGGCTCTATCTGCAGTGGATGGTGAGGATTTTTATCTATGTAGTGGTTGTACTGTGTAAGGTTTTGAGCTATTGGAAGGGCTCCCCAACTGTCCATTGTGGGCACAGCTTCCAGGGATGGTGGGACATCAATACAGCCAGGAGCAGAGGGAGGATTGTAACTGTGATAATGGCACTGTTTTATGGCTATGCAATTGAAATTGAACTTGGTCACCTGGCTTTTAGGTTGGTTCACTCCTGTCTGTACTGTATCTTACACTGTGAGCAAATATATCAACCTTCTAATTCCTCTGGTGGCTGGCCACCTCGTATCCCTCATGTATGATTTGGAATTGGAGGGAGGGATCTGGCCTGTGTGATGCCTGTTAATGATAATATCCTTCCTATTGGAGTATATAGTCAGCAAAAGAGTGAGGCAATGAAGTTTTCCAGTTTACCCGAAAATTCTCTATGTTGGAGGTCTTCTGCCACAGATCAGTTGTTGGGGTTTCTAGTAGTCCCTGGGCTTTCAGATGATTTTAGTAGACTTAAACTCCTTTCTGGGCCCTCACTGGAGGATTCTTGAGGATTCTTGCCTCTGAGAGTTCCTCTTGGAGGATTTTTATCTATGTAGTGGTTGTACTGTGTAAGGTTTTGAGCTATTGGAAGGGCTCCCCAACTGTCCATTGTGGGCACAGCTTCCAGGGATGGTGGGACATCAATACAGCCAGGAGCAGAGGGAGGATTGTAACTGTGATAATGGCACTGTTTTATGGCTATGCAATTGAAATTGAACTTGGTCACCTGGCTTTTAGGTTGGTTCACTCCTGTCTTTACTGTATCTTACACTGTGAGCAAATATATCAACCTTCTAATTCCTCTGGTGGCTGGCCACCTCGTATCCCTCATGTATGATTTGGAATTGGAGGGAGGGATCTGGCCTGTGTGATGCCTGTTAATGATAATATCCTTCCTATTGGAGTATATAGTCAGCAAAAGAGTGAGGCAATGAAGTTTTCCAGTTTACCCGAAAATTCTCTATGTTGGAGGTCTTCTGCCACAGATCAGTTGTTGGGGTTTCTAGTAGTCCCTGGGCTTTCAGATGATTTTAGTAGACTTAAACTCCTTTCTGGGCCCTCACTGGAGGATTCTTGAGGATTCTTGCCTCTGAGAGTTCCTCTTGTTTGAATACAGATACACTCTGTCCTTTTTGACAATTCATATAGTGGCACTCACGCAATCTGTAAGTAGTCTTTATACTAGCTACTCACATGAAAATATCATGTTACAAATACATGGCAATTACTCTTCTTTTAGTAAACTTGGAGGCTTTCATCTTTCAGAAGCTAAGGAAACCACTTATAGTCATCTACAAATCAGAAATGCAGCCATCCACACCTCCCAAGGTTGTTCTCTTGGCAGCAGTAGCCAGACAACATACATAGGTGCCTGAGCCAAAGAATCTAGAAAGGTGTCACTTGGCTTTAGCAGAGTATTCAAAAGTGTCTCCCAGGGGGAAAGGTGAGAAGCCATTGCTCACTTGGAATAATCATAGAATCCTTTAGGTTGGAAGGGACCTCCAAGATCATCAAGTCCAACCATTGAGCCATTAGGGCTCTAAAGTCCTCTGCTAAAACAGATCAGAATCTGTCAGGGCTGGAAGGGACCACAAGGATCACCCAGTTCCAACCCCTCTGCCATGAGCAGGGTCAACTCCCACTAGATCAGGCTGCCCAGAGCCTCATCCAGCCTGGCCGTAAAGACCCCCAGGGATGGGGCCTCAACCACCTCCCTGGGCAACCCATTCCAGGGTCTCACCACTCTCATGGTGAAGAACTTCTTCCTCATGTCAGGGAAAAAAAGACCATCATAAGGTTGTAGACTTTAAGGTGAAAATTGATGCTGTAGTTTTGTCAGTAAATCTTTTCTAATCAAAGTGTTTCTGAGAATTTAAGATGAGGA
>NW_008611744.1:0-69491 GCF_000691845.1 Merops nubicus | reverse complement strand
GAGGAGGGGGGGGGGGGGGGAAAGGAAGAGGTCAGCATCCTATGCACTCACCCATTCACTGTGTCATGACTTTATAGAGATTTCCTTCTGTCAGTTGAAAAGCCCACATCTCTCACTACCAGTTGTACATCTAATGCAACAATTGGCTCACTAAAATGGGAAAGTGTTCTAACTCGGCCTTAAGCAACAAAGAGCCCAAATAACATCTCACCATTCACCTGATCCATGTCTTCCTGTTTTTCAGCTAAATCGTACTTTCCAGAACTGGAATTACACTGTGTATGTGGTCAATATCAGGTAAATGAAGGGGGAAGGTGTTTATGCTATATTTCTTTTGAGAATTAGCCCACCTTAATTAATGTTTATTTCATTTATAGCATCCACCCTGGCTCCGTAAAAGGTGGAGTAAGAGAAAAAAGAAGTATTAACAGGTAACACTTTAAAAGACATATTGTTGACAGAGGCAAGGGGAGATATTACAAGTAGCTTTACAACAGGCTTTATTATCTGTTATTGAATTTGTTGTCTATTATTAGGTATATGCTGCCAGTCTGTAAATACATGACTGCTGGCAAGATGAGTGATGTAGATGTGCTCAGAAACCTAATAATGGTTATCATGTTTGTTTTGGTTCAAACCTACAGAGCTTTAAACCTTAACAGATCATTTATTTCCAGAGCTTAGGTTTCATCTGTCACAAAACTGAATAAACATCATACATACATACATGGTATGTCACACCCAGTTTTCTTTGGCAACAAGCCTTGGTACACTGCTCTCTCTCCTCTTTCACTGTGTTTATTCTCTTGAACCAGAGCCTTTTGAGCTAACAGACATCTTACTAGATGCAAAACACTGAAAAATCATGCTAGAATTGAAAGCCAAACTAGTGTGAATTAAACTATTTACCATATGCTCTCATTTCCTGACTTCTGCTGGGCTCAGAGGCACTGGAGTTGGGACGGCCTCAAAGGCAGCCAGAGAAAGTTAGATGGGTCACACCCCCTGAAAATTGGGCCTTGGAGGATTTCTTTGAAAGCAGCAGGCTGATTTCTGAGGGATATATGGGGAGGGAGTGAATCACAGGACCCAATTAAGGAGAGGAAACCGAAATATAATTAGTCTTGTGAGGAAGGGGCAACAAGTGGGTATGGGATGTATCCGTCTGCAGTGTAGGCAAAAGGATACATCCCATAAGAAAGGACTTTAACTGATGACTCGTGAGAAGTGCCATGATAACAGCTAGGCTTTTTAATTTCAGAGATAGGCCAGTATTCCAAATTTACCCTCAGGAAGTAGTTACTGATGCTTACGGTTTTCCCCAGAGTTTACCTAGACATGAAAAGATTTGTAAAAGGTACTATCTCTTCCCACACCCACAGCAGAAAGACAGTTTTTACTAGCAAAACCATTTCACTGGTATAGTGTAAACCCAGTCTCTGAATGGGCTATTTTCCTGCTTGACCTACATTTACAGTAGGGTGTAGTGATGTGGGTGGGATTTTTTTTCACACTTCTAAATAATATGCCTTTTAAGTGGAGACTATGCTTCAGGTCTTACCAGCAAACCAAAACTGCTGAGGAATGTAAAGCTTTCCCCATCCTTATTCCTGTGTCTTTTACAAGGCTAGTAGCTCTGCTTGTCAGCGTCTGTTCTCCCCTAGACTTGACTCCTGATTTCTTCTTGTTTAACCTTCTCACCATCTTATTGTCTGGGTTTTGTTTCTCTTCATAGCCTCTAAACAAACAAAGGGGAAGAAGTAGAAATTATTCTAGTAAATTCCCTTTTCCTTTCCTATCCCTCCCTTTCTGACATACAATGAATATGGCACGACATTACTTCTAATAATATATCACTGTTACCGGGAAGTAACCCCTTTCCTATTTCCTTTTCTCATCATATGTTATTTCAGAGGCAATGGAATCACATGTCAGTAATACGTCATAAAGGTTTTCAAGGGAGGCCTGGTCTAAAGAGAAAGTAGTCTTCACATGGGCTCTAGTGCACTTTGTGTCAAGGCCAAATAGTATTTTTTCATTATTCTGAATAGTTTAATATAAATGCTAATCACGTCACAAAATGTTACTGTTCTCCAAAAAATTAAGTTTGTTATACTGTGAATGTTTTCTTAGAAATGGAAAAAAAAAAAAAAAGACAAGTCAAGGTTCTGCCCAACCTAGCAACTTGGTTTGGTGTAACAGAAGGATAATTAAAAATTTGATTGAGCTACATGATGTATGACTAAGAAAAATTACACTCTTTGCACATTGTGTATTCTTATATTCCTCTATATGTATATAAGCATATACAATGTATAAAAATTGTGATTACATATATATGTGTACATATATGCTTACATAGATATATAGGGATATCTACACACTTTTTTTTTGGTTTTTTTTCATGTAGTTTTCATGTCTTGCATATACCATCATGCATCATTTACCTCTTACCGGAGAAACATTTTGGAAAAGTTGGTGTTCTTCCCTCTTTAGGTCTTCTGAGCAGACATCCAGCATTATACATTGCTTCCCTTCTGAAATAAGAGAGAGATCAGCTGTCCAGTAGTTCTCAGTGTTCCTGGGTTTAGCTCCTGCACTAAACCCTGACTGGGTTTAGTCATTGTCATGTTTTAAGCCCACCCAGTTGGCAACAAAGAACCCATGCAGCTGTTCATTCAATCCTACCCCTCTCTGGTAGAATGGGGAACAGGAAAATACAATAAACAGCCTGAGTGTGGAGGGTGGACAGGAAGGGCTCATTCACCAGTTATGGTCATGGGCAAAAGACAGAAGACTTGAGGTAACAAAATCAATTTAATTTAAACAAAACCACCACCAGTTCACCAACTGAATCAGAGTAGGACAGTGATAAATGGAAACCAGATCATAAATACACAAGTGTTCTGACTTGGAGGCAGGGGAGATTCTGGATGCTTCTTGCAGGAGCCACATGAGTAGCACCACACACACCACCAAGACCCCACCAGGCACAAGCCCAACACAGTCACTGGGTTTGCAGTTCTCTGAGGTTCACATAGCTGTTTCTGTATTCTGTGAGGAAAAAATATGTTGAATTTCTGAAGATTCAGAAAGTAATTTTGTTTTTTCTACTACTTCCCAATCATTGCTTTCAAGGTAGTTTGTTAGGTGTTCCACTTTCTTGGGTTTGTTGTGGGTAGCATTGTAAGAAAGTCCTACAAGACAACAGAGCAACATTTTGAGGTATAAAAAAACTAGCAAGTTACAGGTTGGAAGTTTTTAATCCCTGATGGAAGTAATGTTAATTTGTCACTATTCAGGTGATCCACTGAAATATTATGGCTGAGTTCTTGTATGTAACTTGCTCACAGTGTGATTTTATATAGTTTCTATAAATTAAAAACTCCTATAAATTCTTTCTGTGAATAGCTGTCCAGAGATTTTCTTATGTCTCTATCTTGGATAGTCAAGAATAAGTCTGTTGCAGTTTTAGAGTTTTAGACATTCCACAATTTCCCTTAGTTTGTAAGTACTTCTTATTTCATTTACTTTCATTTTCATCTGAACAGATTTTCACTTCACAATTGAAATTTAAGAACTAAAGACTTCATCTTTTACAGACGTGAACATATTAGTCTAACTCACTAAGCCTTGTCTCTCTTTTCTGAATTTTCTATGAGATTGTAGTCTTCTTATGTCTAAGGCTCTATCGTAATTCTTTAATTTGCTTGTTGAGAAGCTTTCCCTCTCTTTACATGACTTCATATTGTTATCATTCAGACTACATCTTTTTTTTCTTAAAAAAATACCTTTTGGTTTAGTATTTTATACAACAGGTAAAAAAAAAAAAACAAACAAAAACAAACAACAAAATAATTTTTCCCAACCTTTTCTATGATTTTGCTTTGCTTCAACCTTTATTTACCACATTGCTACCTCATCAAGGAACTTCTGTTACTGATCTTCCCAACTAGTCTTCTTGCAAGTAAAAGAGGAAGAACAGTTAGAGAGAATGATTCAGAGGAGAAATAGAAGCTGAAAGTGGGAGGTAGGAAGATGGCTTTTTTTGGCATGTTAAAAATAGGTGTTTTCCAAATAAATATTTTAAACTGTACTGCATTCTAGAGAAAGGCAAAACAACATAAAACTATGGAAGTGGATTGTTATTCTTTCATTGCTGTATTCTGTGAGCTGCAGAAATACAAAGTACACTGTGCTTATTATGCTTTTACATACATGGTGATGAGAGACAGAGTGCCAAGTCCAAAACTGCGTTTTATTATCAGCATCTTTAATACTGTGAAATCTCTGAATGACAGCAGTATATCAAGCCAATACTTTAGTAGATTATTAACTACTTTAATAGACAGAATTTTATCACAGCTATTCTTGACTTTGGGTCTGTGTTTATTTTTTTCCTCTGGTCTTACTGTTTCCATCTCTTAATGAGAGGGCAGATGTTTGGAATAAAGTAGACAGGAGTTCAGAATGGGCTATGGACATAGCTGTTTATTTCATACAATCTGTTGAAAGTGAAGCCAGTATGTGGATTTTGTGTAGATAAATTATAGACGTGTTTGGTTTTTTTCATTGGTTCTTTACCTTTTATGACTGCAGCTTTGTCAAAATTTTCTGTGCTGCTGCTGCTTTTCTCAGAAGGGTCCTACGGATCCTAGGTCTTGTCAGATGACTGCACCGGGTTGCTTCAGTAAGCAAATTAGTCTTTATTAAGCAGCTCAGCTCCCCTGTTTCTCCTTTCTTCTTTTATTTTGCAAGCAGTTTTGAGAATTCAGGCCACAATTAATTTATAACCTTTTCTCCATGTAACATACAAATAAGATTGTGCTTGCTCCAACTACCACTACTTGATTGTCATAATTTTGGCCTATTTCCTGTGTTCAATTGCTTCTACTATGTGAAGCAACGTTAATGTAAGTACTGCTTAAACAACTCATCCAAATTAAAACCCACAGGGTTAGCAATATGTATAAAGACCACTAAACTTAAACAGAATCCCTTTCTCTTAGGAATGAAAATAGAGAGGAAAGCAGGAAACCAGAGCTGCCCATGCCTAGTCTTGGGGTTTTTTAAGTCCATGGGAGTTTTGCCACTAGTGTCTGTGGAGCAGATTCAGGCTACTGCATTCTGTGTTCTTGGGTGCTGTGTTGCTAATGGAAAGTTTAATGGATTTGGATAAAATTTAAGCTAATTAGGTTGTGTAATACTTTTAGACAGGAGTTAGCAACATCAGAGCAGCATAATTTTGCTTTTGTAGTCCTAAGTATCATCTTTATCAAGTAACATTAGGCTTTTGCATTCTTTGTAGTTTACTTTAAATTATTTGTTACAAAATTATAATGCTATTCTTGTTATAAATGGACACACCTGTGATACTTACTCCTATTTTTAAAATTTTCCTCATTTCTATTGGTGAGGTTTTAAAAACAACTTGGGCTTGGCTAACCTCTACTCACCCCAAATTCAACTTCAGTGTTACTGAAGACAGTAAGGAACAGCCTTAACCAATGCTGACCAACATTTTAAAATGCCTCATAATGTGTAGATTATGTGTAATATTTCTGCTCGAAAAAAATGACCAACAAAGAGCCAAGCAGAAAAGTGCAGGTTTCTCCACAGTGCCTTGCTGGCATCTTGTGCCCATGACCTGTAAAGAAAGCCTTCATCACAGACTGAGGAATTTGGGAATTCCTCCCCAGTGACTGAAGGATGAACCTTTCTTAGTATCCTTATGAAGCTGCCTGCTCTTGGTCCAGATTCCAATGACTTCCTTCATCTTTCTACTGACTGTAACTGGATTTAGTGTAGGCCTGACTTTGATACCATTTTTAGCAAAGTAGTGTATAGATAAGTGGGGGGTTTCAGTGCTGTTTTTAAACATAGTTCAAGCATAACCAAAAACTAACTTCAGCAAAGACCAGATGTTGAAATGCGAAGTGTTCTAGCCCTGTTTTGCCTTTCTGCTACATTTTCTAATAACTACTAATCTTCATACCAAATCATCACATATATAAGTGCTTTCTGTTGAAAAGCCATAGTTGTTTGTTTTGATCTACAGCAGATCTGAAAGGAGGAGCGAGGCCCAAGGACACAAGGAAAGGCACAGAGATCTGACAATACTGCTCACAGCACTGTTCTGATAAAATGGCCATCAACTTAAAAGGAGGGTTTAGGGTGCTTTTGTTTTTAGTAGTTCAAAAAGAAGCTGCAATTTTTTGTTTTGTGTCCTAAAGTCTCTTTTTTTTTTTTTTTTTTTTGATAACATCACATTCTGCTGAGAAAGGAACCTCTTAATCCTTGGCATTACTTTGGATGTATTTGTTATGCCTGATCCCACTATTTGCTCTCTGTTCTGAACATTTTATTGGTATCACTGCCAAAATCTCTTCAAGTAAAAGTTTATCCAAACTCAGATGATTTTGTGAAATGCTTTTAATTTCCCCCTGCTTTCATATTTCTTTCTGTCTCATGCTGCATGTTTTCTAAGATTTTTCCTGTTTGTATTGCATCTTCACTGAGTGACTTACGCAATAGTCAGCTCTTGTTTTGTCTGTCCAATTAATGTGAAGAAGTTAGTCGTGTTTATAGGTAACTATGTCGGTCTACCCATGCTGCCAGTCTTGACTTACAACTACCCATTGCTGCTTGTCCTTAAAGCCAACATAAGATCAAGATTGGTAAAGAATTTAATGCCGTCATCTTAAAGCATTTTAAAATATGGCAGGGTAGTTATGAATTAAATTCCCAGTGACTTTTAGCGGAAATTTAGATTCCCTGTGTACAAAGGTACACACCCGCCATAAGTACAAAGGTGCTTTAAAAATTATTCCTTATATACTTTAAATCAAGTAACATTAACTACAAAAGAAATGGATAGTGATTTGTCAAACAGTTTGACAACCACAATAGTTAAGCATCGTTCAGCCTGTCTAGTAGAACAGAAATGAGAGGAGAAATATGCGTTGCTAATTATCAACCAGGTATCTTCAGGTATGAGACAGTCTGTGCTGTACATTTCGCATGGTTTATTAATCCTCCCTCCAGGCTCCTCGCATCATGAGGGAGCCCACAGCCCGTGTGTAGGCACACTGTCCTGGAATAGCTGTGAGTCACAGTGCCAGAGAAGAAAGGCGGCTTTGTGGTGCGCACCATGGCAGCGCAGCCGCCCCCGCTGCCTCCTGGGCCTCTGATGAGGACACAGCTTCCTCAATTCCTCTCTCTGAGCCAGCTTAGATTGACAGACCAGGACAAAGTGGGGTAGACGCTGGTATTCCCCTGCTTACTCCTGCTGTCAGCCTTTCAGTTGAAGATAAGAGAGGCTTAAATACTTACCCCCAATTTGTTTACCCATATCACAGTCAATTTTTTTTTAATATCGACAGCAGTACCAGTTACTGTAAGTGATGTATAATTTGTAATTGATGCTGCTATGAGAATCTATATTCTTTTATACAGCGTACAAGAAAAAGTGTAAGGTTGGGTGTAGCAAAGCCAGTGACACCAGCAGAGCATGGTAACATTCCCATTTATTTGACTGTTGTCCTACAGTTTCTAAAACAAGGATTTTGTTCTTCACCATTAAAAAGTTTTCCTTTGGAGATCTGAGTGTGACAAAAGTGGAAGGAAGAGCTCAGCTTCATACTGCATCTGATGTCAAGTTAAAAGGTATTTATTTACTCTGGGAAGCTAGCATGAGTCACTCTGAAAAATTTATAGAAATTGATTTCATCATAATATGGAACAGGCTCTTGGTATACGTGACTTCTGCTATAAGGATTTCTCAGAAAACAAATAGCCAAGTGGTTTAGCGTATAATTTTTATCAGTGCTTCATTATCAGTACTTTTCTCCATAATTGTAACCAATTCTACCTCATGTATCATTATCCCTTCTGTTTTGTTGCCCTTACCCCTATGCAGAGTTATGGGTACTAAATATCCTTTTGGTTAGTTGGGAGTCCTGCAACAGGCAGCACAGCAGTAGTGGTTACTGTTCACTTATGACTTCTGATTTGCAGCCAAAGTGTTGAGGTAGGGAGCGGCATCAGTATATTAAGTTTTCCTCTTCTGAAGTAAAGGGAACAGATGAGTGAAGCTAGAATCTTTTAGGAAAGATGGTTAAGTGCCAGGAGACTCTGGGGCTGAAGTACTGGAGGGCTGAAGGAACTGGCAATCCTGTAGGCAATTTCCATACTTCTGCTAAAAATAAATGCCATAATAAGCTCATGCCTTGTAATATGTCTGAAGTATACAGCAAAAGCCTACCAATACACATCCACCCTACTGAGGCTATTGCCATATGTTAAACACTCCACAGAGACCAAAGGGATGTTAGTAGGAACTCAGTATCTCTGAGAGCAGGGCAGGAGCATCCCAGCCAGGGATAACCAGAATTTCTCTGCTAAAATACATCAACTGGGAAAAACACAAGCCAAGCCAACAGGTAGCCACATATTTATCTTCTTCTCCAGCAGCATGTTACCAGTAAAGCAGTGGATATGGCAAGAAAGAAGTATACCAGTGTTCAAAAAAACCAACCAACCAAACAAGCAAAACAAAAGAAAACAAAACAAAATGATAATTAAAAACCAAGAAACAAACAAACAACAAAAACAAACAAACAAACAAACAAACAAAACAAAACAAAACAAAAACAGCCAGGGACTGTGTATATTTATTGACTTATTTCTTTACATTTGCAATAGTAAAATGTCTGGAATGCGTGATTTCTTTATGAGCTTTGGTCTCTGCTTTTATTATTTTTTCCTAGCCTGAGAGGTTGTTTACTGATGCTAACTCTTTTATATGCCATTTCACTAATGAGAGTACATCAGAATTGTTGGTTGGAGTTATTCAGTTTTCTGAATGATGTCTGAAAGAAAAAGGGTTAAATCTGTCATCTAAGAGCAACATCTATGCACTAAGCTGTAGTTTTATACTGTACTAGGCACCTCTGGAAAGTGCAACTCTGAGCTGTCATCATGGGGATATCTCTTTGGAAGATTTTTGGAAATGAAGTCCTGGTCTACCTAGGAAGGGGAACCTGAAAACCCTGCTAGCCCTCTCCCATACTGTCACCCTACAAGATTTTTTCTCCAGTTCTTCTTCAAGTAGACTGCAGGACCGTTTAGCTCACTGCTGCTTTCTTGCACCGGGGTCTGCCGGTGAAAGCCTCTCTGTTTGGTGTGTGCCCTACTCACTGTATGTGTGCTGGCAGTGCTGCCACTTCCCAGGCTGCCAGGAACTGCTCACACGCTGCGAAGGTCTGTCTTTATTCAGGCTGCTGTGTATCCAAGGGCAAGGCTAAGATGAAGACAGCCTAAAGCAGGATTGCTTTTTCCTTTTTTCCACATTTTGGCTCCCATGGAGATCCAATGTTCCATGCTTCGGTGGCGTCACCTCCTACTAGCCAGAGCCAAGCAATGCTCTTGGGTACCAATATATTCTCCAGCTTGTGTTTTCTGTGTCCCAGGAAGAAATTTTTGAGCCTTCCACTCTGGGCTTCTCTCCTATGTCCTGCCAGAACTGCTTTTCTGTTCATTATTTTCCTTCCAGAAAAGTAATGTTTTTGGACAAGGGTGGGGACTGTTTTATTTCTCTCACAGGAAAGAGAGCTGGGCACTTTGAACTACTTCTTTTGCCCAAGAAAGTAGCAGTGGGCTACAGTACAAAACAGCTATTACTGCTCAAACTTGAATTACTCATCTGAGCAACTAGACTTTCCTAATTAGGACTAAAAGTTTCAGAAGTGTGTCAGAGTGTTTTTCACTTCATCAAAATTTAGACATTTAGATGTTGGGCCTATGTTCTTTGTTAATCTTCCAGCCTTCCTCTGCAGTCAATGGACAGATAGAGCCTCTGGAGGATGACTTGTCCCATCCTGACAAGTTTTGTAAGCTCTTAAATTCCAAAGCTATCAGCAGCCAGATTTTTAAATTTAATTAGGGCCCGTTTAGGACTCACAACACACAACTTTATGCTTGCATCTTTTAAAATAATCTAAATCTTCTGAAAACATTTCCTAGCTCTTTTGATGAGATGCTTCTTTAACTAGAGGATGAAATTTCCCAACCGTACTTTCTTGTCGTGGCCCTGTATATACAAAACTAACAATTTACAGGTAATGAGCAACATTGTCTTGGTGACGCTGTTCCATGCTCAGAAAATCAGAACTTGTCAGATATTTTTATTTCCACACATTTGGCCTCTGCTGTTCTGACTCAAACACTCAGATAACTTTCCTTGCAGTTTTGAGGTTTTGGCTCTTCTGGTTTATAATTCTACCAATAACATCAATTTAGAAGAGGAAGATATCCGACAGAAACTCATAAATAATAATGGGACCATGGAAGGAGGATATAAGCTTCAAACTGTGGCTGTTGATCCAGTGGGTAAGTAGTTTTTGGCATTGTTACAGAACAGATCATTTCCTTGTCCATAAATAACAATCTTCTGTGTTAAAATAATGACATATTTCCAAACAGTATGACTGTTTCAGGTTTTAAATTGTCCCTTTAAGTTTCATTGTTCCACTAATCTCAGAGAGATGTGCTCAAGATACCTCTTTTAACACAAATACAGTTGTCCAAACAGCTTTAGTCAGTGTTTTGCTGTCTGATTCAAAGATGCTGGGAGAATTCCTGACAGCTCCTCTGGTAGTTTGTGGATAATGAAGTATGGTTTACAGCCAGAGCTATAATGATATTTTGGACCTCCAAAGCCCCACATGCCCACTCCTCAACCCTGTTGTTTGTGGTCCTGCCAGCTACTGACTTCAGTCAATCTCCTTTTAGCTCTCATCTTTTCCCATTCAAGGTCTTCTAGTCAGAGGTTGCCCTTCCCTTGGGAAGGAGAAGGTGGGGGGCTGGTGGGGTGCAAGTGGATGCAGCATGCATATCAATTCATTCCCTCAAGCAGCAGTGTATGTTGCCCTCTGCTGTGCACCCCTCCAATCTCTACTCTATAATAGATATACAACCAAGCATTTAATTTGAAGACAGCTTTGTGCTGTAGACTGGTTGATAAGCTGGGGACAAGAAATGGAAGGTGATTAGATGAAGAAATTTAGCATTAACTCTAATATACTTTTATTTTTACAGAAAAATGTTTAGCTGAAGAAAACCCTCCAAACTATTTTTGGCCAGATACCAGACCAACCGTGACTAACTTCACATTATGCCATGGGAGCTCAGTTCAGACTGCATCGAGAACCTGGTAGGTGTTTAAATATCTGAGAAGCTGAGATCTTCAAATGCAACTTTCTGGTTATATAGTTAAATTGCATCCTCCATAATGATTGCCATTGTCTGGTGCTGTATTTCAAGAAGATCATTTCTACGTCGCAAGAAATTATGTGTGTGCACAAGAGTATGTATTTCATTGTTAAGAAAGTAAGGTTCAGCTACCACTTCTGTATGGTATATTGAGGCCCTCAATTAATACGTGTTCAAAGTGACTATAAAAATAGCACCTTCTTACTTGATGAAAGAAGGCTTTCTTCAAGGCATGATGTTTAGGTTACCAAAAACAATGTTTCACATATGCTACATGTCCACTTCTCGTATCTGACTTGTGTAAGTAATTCTCAACAAAATTCTATGAAGATGAGATGTGTATTTGGTTTAATTCAGAACCTCTCATCTCATTAAGGGAAAGTAAAATAAATTCTGTGAAACGAGCACTTAGTTAGTCATAATTGGAGGTGGGGATATCCTTATGCTTAGAGACTTGAACTTGTATTTTTAAGGTTTATGAGAAATTTTTCCTAATGTAGGCTTTCTTTGTGAGCATCAACAAAAGATTTAGACACTGTATCTGTTTCCCATTTGTAAAATGGGAATATTATTACTTCCTTTTATATATTACTAAAACAATATAGCTTTGATCCCCTTTGGGTGTCTTGAACATAGCTATGGTGATGTAATATTAATTAATTCCTTCAGTATTTAGGATGATCACCATTAAATGCAATATAGTAGTCTTATCTGACCACATTGCATTTGGAACATGTTCTGAGAAGACCAGATCTTTTACTTTTTGAAAACAATATGGCAACAAGGATATGAATCAGCTTTGAGGTTCTGTGCCAAACAGGAAAGCAACCAGCATTATATTTAACTAACTCACTTCCTCAGCCTCTTATTCTTGTACAAGAACTGCTGGATTTTGATTGGCCAACTTGTAGTGCAAAAGTCAAACTGTTTTTATGTCAGAGCCTCAGAATCACTAAAAAATTAAGGCTTCTGGCCTTTGCTGGCTGCTCCAGATTATCCATGGACAGCACCTTCATAAATAAAGTTACTATGTTCTGCACTATGCTTTCCTTGCCTCTGCCTCCTTTGGCTGTTGCCAATAGGGAGCACAGGCAGGATGTGTTTTGAAATATGGTCTCTTCTAGCTCTGTGCATACCACGATAGTGCATTGTTATAATAAATTTGATCAACTAAGTAATAAGTTTATTTTATCATGTGCTGAGTGAAAGGATAATTTTTTCCCATTCTCCACCCTGTCTTTGCCATGCTATGATAACATGATTATTTTTAAAGAAAACTGAGGAAAAAGTGTGTTTCATTTTGGAGCCATATCTGTATATTTTGCTATAGTAAGGCTTTTTTAAAAAAAAGCATTTTGAAAAAAAAAAATCTTTATATCTGCCCCTCACCTTGGACCTGGATTTGATGATGTCCTGCCTTAATTTTCATGAGTAGCATAAGTTTATATCTCCACATAGCTCTTGTGCATGTTTTTCTGAGAGTTATTACATCTCACTATTGATTTGATCAAAGGAATTTATATCAAAAGAAAATTATAGAAACAGCATCTGTTTAGGCCATAATAGGGGTATAATAGTTTGTGTCAACATTTGGATGTTTCCTGAAGTAGAAGGCCAAAATTCCCAGTGATGCAGTTCATCAAATCAGTGTAGGAATCAGCTGTGTATTTGTTCAAAAGAACTAGAGGTTCTCTTAGTACTGTTACTTAGTTGATGACATATTTCCACTGTCAGGCATACATATTTCATTTCACTGGGGACCATGTTGCCAGGAAAATTGTGAATTGAGGACAGTGGACCACGCTGACACCTACAAAAGAATTATTAAGTATTTACATAATTTTGGTATTGTATTTCATTAATTTTGTTGTTTTTCCTCTTTAGCTATTTGGGTTTGCAGAATTATACATCATACTGGGGCCAGCCTGATCTTAGAAATTGCACAGGTGGGTATATTGAAGTTGGTATTTGGCTAAAGGAATAGTTTTGTAGACTTTGGTTTCTGCTTATTATAAGAAAGTTAAATTAAGGAAGAATATTTTTCTCCTTTATGCCTAGTTGTCTAAAAAATTTATAAAACATCCGTGCAAAGTAAATATCTAAACTCTGGGGAACTGGACCAAGATGAAGTCAGCCCACCCATGAAAAGCTCTGGATACCCATTAATTAAATAAATCAAACTCTTCAGGTAATTTAAACAAGAATAGAGGCAGGTAGTAGCTTGCATCAATGTGATATTCAGGTTCAGACATATTTCTAGATGTTTCCAATGCCTGTAGGTGCCGGTGGAAAGACTCCCACTCTCTTCACCAGGCTTACGATCAGACATTTTCAGTTTTTTTCTCAGTTTGCAAAATACCCCTCCATGTCATTCTGGCCTGAAAGGAATAATAAAATAAATAGACAACAATTTATGGCCTCCTTCTTTTACTGCCAGAGCTAGTGATGAAAAAGATAGTCCCTTAAGTAATTTAGAAGACCTACAGTATGGTTCTGTTCTGAATTGCTTTCTTGGAGAAGCCTCTTTTTCTTTCTGCACTGCTAGAGGGGTCCTAGGGAGCATGGCTACGTAGCTTGGTTGAGTGATTGCAGTCAGGCTATATGAAAACATCATTTCATGTAAGAAATTCTACAGTAAATGCAGCAAAAGCTTTATTACAGAGTACAGCATTAAAAAAACACAGCCAGTTGCATGCTAAAGACTGATATTCCAAAATCTTATTTGCAAATTCCAATAAATCTCACATATTTTGATGCTGTAAAATGTTAGTGTTCACATTAGTTTTCCATCCAGGTGGCAGGAAACTTAGAGTTTAACGTGTCTTTTGCGCTGACATTTTGCCATTGTACACACTATTCATCTTTCTTTACAAGGAAGATTCTTCTCATGAAATTTGCTTGTGTTTTGTGCTTGCCAGCCTTCTGAGTAAGAGTACGATACTCTGAAGGAACTGAAACATTTGCACTGAGGTCAGACTATCTCCCCAGAGCTTAAGAGAGTGAATACTTTGTCAGTAATGATGACTT
This sequence comes from Merops nubicus, assembly GCF_000691845.1. Taxonomy (NCBI): domain Eukaryota; kingdom Metazoa; phylum Chordata; class Aves; order Coraciiformes; family Meropidae; genus Merops; species Merops nubicus. Next base: position 55,193 of record NW_008611744.1, on the reverse strand, counting down.
TGGATGCATTTGTTTCACTTCATGAGTGAAACTGGTATTCCCAGTGAAAAACAAAGGCTAGCGTAAGGAGAAAAAAAGAAGATGTGCTTTTTATTCCTTATTTCCCCTTTTTTTCTTACAATCAGCACTTTCAACAATAGTTCCAATTTACAACTCAACTCAAATTAAGGAAAAGACACAGGCAATGAGGACAGTATATAACAATCAGCAGTTTCTATATACCTTTTCATACAATTATAAACTTATTAAAATTTTATATTAATTACAAGTACCACAGCACATGCTCTAGCTTTTAACAATCACAGAATGTTAGGGGTTGGAAGGGACCTCCAGAGATCATTGAGTCCAACCCCTCTGCCTGAGCAGGACCATCTAGTCTAGGGCAGGTCACACAGGAACGCATCCAGACAGGTCTGAACAGTCTCCAAGGTAGGAGACTCCACCACCTCCGTGGGGAGCCTGTTCCAGGGCTCTGTAACCCTTACAGTAAAGAAGTTCTTCCTCATGTTGAGGTAGAACTTCCCATGCTCCAGCCTGTGTCCATTACCCCTTATCCTATTGCAGGGCATAAGTGAGAAGAGATTGCCCCTTTGTTCTTGGCACTGAGCCCTCATATATTTATACACATGAATTAGATCCCCCCTAAGTCTTCTCTTCTCCAGACTAAAGAGCCCCAGGTCTCTCAGTCTCTCCTCATACGACAGGCATTCCAGTCCCCCAGTCATCCTCCTAGCTCTTCGCTGGACTGTCTCCAGTAGATCTCTGTCCCTCTTGAAATGGGGAGCCCAGAACTGGACACAATACTCCAGGTGTGGTCTCACCAGGGCAGAGTACAGGGGCAGGAGGACCTCCCTTGTTCTGCTGCATACACTTTTCTTAATGCACCCCAGGATCCCATTGGCCTTCCTGGCCACAAGGGCACACTGCTGTCTCATGGACAACTTGTTATCCACCAGGACTCCAAGGTCCCTCTCCACAGAGCTGCTCTCTAGCAGATCACCTCTTAACCTGTAATGATGCACTTTATTACTCCTGCCCAGGTGCAGGACTCTGCAGTTATTCTTGTTGAAAAACAATGACAAAAATTTGTATTTTTGAAGTATTTTGAGACTGATATGCATTATTTTCTCTTTTTACTTCATTTTATGTGTAAATTTACAGAAAATGCAGCTGATATAGCCAATCAGCTTTTGAATCTCACTGGTGAAGGGCAGCAGCTAACCTCAGACAAAGTAAATGATGTTGTGCAGAAGCTCAAAAAAATTGTGAATGATGAAGAAATTGATGAGTCTCTGGGTTCTACTGTGGTGACAATTTTTTCCAATATTCTAACCAGTTCAGACAGTGTATTGGCAGCATCATCTTCAGAGTAAGTACTTCTGCATTTGAGACAAGCTTTTTTAAGGCAACCAACAAGGTTGGAAGGATTCACCCTTCCATACATAGACAACTGCAGTACAAAAATCAAACTTTTCTGATTTCCATCAAAAAGAGTTTCCCAAATTAGATATACAAATATTTCTTGTTATTCTAAAATGCATGATAAAGTATTTGGATGGAAGTCTCCTGATACATGACACAGCAGAGATCTCAATATTGTTGGAAAATGATTTCAGGACCAATGATATGTAGTCAGTTTCTGTCAGTCAAAAGCATTTGTTTTCAACAGAGATGCATAAGTTTACAGCCTGAGAGCCTCCTTGTGAATACACAGATGGGTGACAGAAACACAGTCAGCAACAGGAGATTTATCTTAAATGTGGACAGCATACAGAACATAGTTGGTTTGTTTTGGTTTGTGTTTTGGGTTTTGTTTTTTTTTTTTTTTTCTGTATTCAGGTTTTAGAATAGTTTTTTTTTCTGGTTTTAGAGCTCTAAAAACTATTGATGCCTTGGCTTTAAAGATCCAGTTCACTGGACCATCCATGAGTATTTCAACACGAAACCTTGCACTTGGAGTATCTTCTATAAACTCAACTTCATTCCAAGGTGGCTCTTTCAGTGTCAGTCCACAGAATAATGCATCTGATTTCCAGGTACGGAACAAGCAATTGTATTTGAGTGTGAAATGTGCTGGTTGTTCCAAGTGTGTTTACTGTAGTTCCTATAAAACCACTTACAGCTCCCAATTCTCTCCCTACTTTTGATTTCCTATTTCCTGCAACCACCCAAATAGATTAATGTAGTATTTCCTTTAGTGACAGGAAATCCAGATAAACTCATGTTGCGTACGGACTAAAAGTAATTTACTTACAAATTTTACTTTGCAAAATTAAAATAGACTTTATCCTTTTTTTTTTTTTTTCTTTTCTTCACTTATGAAAAGTGGAAATAATCTATTACCCACTGTACACTAGCTAAAAACTTCATTGCTGCAGTTCAGGTTTAGAATAAGATGCCTAAATCTGTGTTTCTACATGCAAATTTCTGCAGATGTAACGGGTCTTCAACCTTCCCGTGTCATTTAAACACCTACTGCTAACAGAGACCTAAGGCTGATCCAGTTATTCACATGTAGGTTGATAAACTTGTGCCATTTGGAATGTCTGAGGTGGTTCAAAACATTCATGTGGAGCTCGACAAGCCTAGACATGAAAAATAAAAGAAACACAGTTCACTCAAAATACAGAATGGTCTCCAGTGCTACAGTATCAGGAGAGGTTGATATAGTTAGGATGTTTCTCACCACCTCAAAAATATTTTTTCTTTTTTTTTTTCACAAATAAAAAAGCTCAGACATCTAAAAGCTATCAAATAGCATCTGAGATGCGTATGAACACCTATTAGGATATTCCAAAGTTTCTGTTGAAATCAGTAGCAATGAGGTGCCAAGACTTTTAAGATTTCACTATACACATTTTATGGCACCTAAAGGGTTTTTGCAAATGTAGTGCAATGTGAGGTTTGGTTTTTTGTTTTTTTTTTTTTTCACAGTTATATAAGTCTGTGACAGCAGTAATGTAATCTCAGTTTCTAGTGAGTCTAACCATTCAAATATAGTGAGCCTTACTTAGAGGAAAACACAGAAAAGCTTAAACAGAAAAGTTAAAAAATCTACTATCATTTTGGCCAGTGGAACCAAAACTGAGTTAAAACAAAACATGGCATAGTGAAAATGGTTAAAGACTAATCACTGGAGTGTGAGCATCTAATGGAGCCAAATTAACTCCTGCTTCAAACTGGCAAGACAACAATCCTAATAAATGTCTGATCTTTCTATAAAGTACTATGTACTGTAAAAATCAAAACCAGTAATGAAGACTGCTAGAAAATGTAGTAGTAATGTAATAGGCTGCAGGCCTTTTACATGCTGTGCATATAGACTTTGGATCTCAAATGCTAGTTTAAATAGATTCACATGGATTTAATGTAATTGAGTTTTTGCGTACTTACATTCAAAGGCATTTTGGTTAAAATTTCTTTGAAATTTTTGCTGATTGTAAATCTCTTTTGTTTACCTCTCTTATAAATAAGCTCAATAGCTGAGTGTTATCAAAGGAACGTTTCTTCTCCAGATTTCGTCCTGTATTTATGGAAAGAGGAAAGGAAAAATTCTGAAGCCAGGTTTGGGATGTTTGCATGTGTAATAAGAATTACCATCTGTGGACTGAGGACATCCAGGAATTTTCTTGCCCTGGAATCATTTGTTACAGCACTGTCTAAATAATCATAAAATCCAAACTCCGTCAAATTGTTTTTAATATTCCTATTGGAACATGAGTTTGTTCTCAGACTTTCACATTTCCAACAGCTGATTGAGAATTCTTAGCATCCTTCCTACCAGAAAAATCTGCAGCAGCTGTGGTCACCATTTATATTTTCCATGCCTATCAGGAAAGATACTTGCTATCCCTGCTGGAGGGACATTCTCCTGTGAAAGCCCAGGTTTTTCACCACTAATGTGGTGATCTATCCAGGCTCATCAGGGAGCATTAAACTCTTCAAGCTGTATGTCGAATGTTTCCAGATTTTATTTCATATTTTTTTCTTAAAGCAGATATCAAGCAAATGTATCCATGGCAATTTGGAAAGATTCTATTTCAGTCCCCTGTGTCTTTATATTTTCTTGCCAAACCTTTGACTAAGTTAGCTTATGGTGAATCATATTATTAAATTGTTCCTGTAATATAGCCATAGTTCTTTATAGAGGCCTCTTCCACTCTATTTGCTATACCTAATGGGTACTCTTTCTGGTTAATGTGGCAGCATTATCCTTTGAAAACCTTTTATTCAACTGCATTTAGCCCTGTCAGGAGATATCTATGAACCACTTCTTACTAATTTCCAGATGTGCCTGTTATTCACAGTAAATCAGTGAGAATCTAAAAGTTAAATAAATCTATCAGTAGCCTATGGCTTTTAACTTTCTGTTAGCTAATGGTGCCTTTGAAATCATATGTCTGATCTTGAGAGGCATATATACATGACCAAGTTGCTTCTGGAGAAGTCAGGAGTGTGAGTTTCCTCATCTCACAACAAAATTCTTAAATGCTTCTAGTACATAGCCCCTATGAGATGGCTTGCTCCCCTTCCTTTGATAGGTAAGGTGCCACACCTTGAGTATGGGATGGTGGGAGGGTGTGCAGTCAGGGCTTTCAGCTGTCCAACACATTGCTAGTATACATTAGTCTTATTGATGGCAAAAGGGTCTTTTTTGATAGTGTGATAGAGAGGAGACACTAATCATTATCTTAACATCTCCCTTTTGTAGCAGAGAAACTAGAAAAGCTAATAAGATAATTGATTCAGATGTGCAGATCAAGCCAAATAACACAACTCAAGAAAGAAGGATTCAGAGCAAATTTTTCAGTTCTCAGCATTGTTTGGTATAAGGAAACGTATCATGAAGGTTACTGAAAATTGTTATGACTGCCATTATTGCCATCTTATTATTTCCAAATCATCATTATGGCAGTGGAGAAGTTTGTTTGTTTTATCTAATACCTATTTGTAGCGGAAAGTTGATCTCATGCTGGAAGGGTGGGAAAAACCTCATAACCCTCTTTTTTTTTTTCAAATTATTTTTATTTCTATACTGCATCAACTCTTGCACATCTACCACTCATATTAATGTTGATTGGCTCTGGTCCCATGTTCAGATATCTTTATGTAAGGGTGTGAACCCAGTTGTGGACAATGGATGGTTTTCATTTTGTTTGAACTTGTTCTTCTGTTTGTTTGTTTGTTTTTTTTTTAATTATTTCTTTAACAGATAGATTTTGACAAGGATCAGACAAATGCCTTTGCTTCTGTTGTTCTGCCACCAAGTCTACTGAAGAATTTAAGTCAAGATGATTTTGAAGTTATATCGAGGGCTCAATTTACTTTCTTCAATAAAAATGGGCTTTTCCAGGTAAACTTTAAAGTGTCTGAAGTCATTTCAGTCAGAGTGAGACCAAAGCCAGATGCTAAAAGTTTCCTGTAGGGTAATCATTTCACAGTATCTCATTAAGTTATAGGAATGAGAAGGTGAGAGCAGATGTAGGCATTACAGACAAGATTATGTTCAGAGTGACAAAATAGTTAAAGTGCCCATATTGAATTAAAGGCAGTGATTTGACTGCAAATTCCTGTCACATGTGGGATAAAGTTTTTCTCAGGGTAATCTATGGAAAGCTATATCCCAGCTGCCTTTAGTTAAAGTAGCAAGGCTTCTTAAAGAGCCTAACTTCTGTTAAAATGTATTAATATAGGTCCTTGATATTCAGTGGAGCTGGGTTCTTTTCTTCCAGAAAGGAATTTGGCCTACAACACTGCCAAGTACTTTTTCTTTCTCTTTTCCTTAAAAGAGCTGGCTAGTACTCATACCCAGCTGACTACTTATATTCAATTGGAAACTCTGGGCTGATGGTCATTAGCCAGAGAACATTTAATTCTATACATCCTATTCTTCTTTTCATATATCTGTTCTTATAAGCATGCTGTATTTTAATATGGAATAAGGATAACAATACCTGAAAACTAAATGCACTTCAGGTAGATTTTCTTTTTTTTCTTTCTTTTTCCCTTGGACCCCATCACATGGTAATTATAAATTGTTCCTGCATAACAGATGCCAAAAAAATGAGGAAGAGTTCACAGCTTGGAAAAAACAACCAAAACCATACCTATTTTGAAAAAAAAAAAAAAAGAGCTAATTAAGGAGGAACCATTGTTTCATAGTGAACTGTAGACTGAGCCTCAGAAGATTTGAGTTTGTTTTCCCATTAGTATTTCAAGTGACCTTTGGCTCTTGTGCATCTGCAGAACTCTGTCATATTGTATTGTCCCCATATTATCGTTTTTATTGGCAGTGTATCCAGATTCTTCAGATAATCTAGGCAAGAAAATACCCATGACCCACAGTTGCCTTCTGAAATACACCCCAAAGTATCTTTAACTGTTTAAAATAGTATGCATTTTAAGCCTGCTTTTGAGAAAAACAGGATGGATATTTTTAATAAAGAAACCAGAATACAGATGTAGGCTTGTCATAATGGCATAAAATCATATAAAGTCAGAATGTGTCCTTTAGTGGTGCTAGAATGTATTTCTAAGGGATACTTACTAAGACAATGAAAAGCAAAAACTAGGAAGACCTGAGTCTGAATTTACAGTTTAGAATTCCTTTAATTTGTGAGTTTTTCAAAGTATTAATGTGTGACATTTAACACAATTCAAAATATTTAAAATTCATATTTTAGTAAGTCTAAAAAAGAAACAAATAGAGGCTAAGAATAAAGCCTAAAAATAAATTAATCCACACACCATCTCAAACCAAATAACTTTATCCATTATCCATTAATATAAAAGTACTTCATAAACATGTTTATCCAATTGCAATTAAAAAAAAATCTCTGTCCTGTTAGCTGTATTTCTTATAAGCATTCAACATAACAATGAAACATCATACTCACAGCATCAGAGTTGTTTTTTGTATTGCAATTGAGAGAATACTAGTAAGCTTTATTTTGTTATTCATTAAAATCTGAGGGCTGCATCACTTAGAAGACTATATGAAAAACTGATGTAAGCTAATCAGGGTGGCATTCGTTTCGCTAAAGGCAGCTCTGTTTAAGGTGCATACCTATGCCTGAACTGTTGCCCGTAATTTGCCTTCAAAGCCAGCCAATAGAAAAAAATTGTCACTGAGCACGGACAAAATTGAGGTGTGACACAGCTCATCCTAGTGCAGGAGTAGACATCAGTTCTTCAAACAAAGAAGCATAGTGAAATCCAAGAAACCCAAGCTACTAATGTACTGCTGGCAGACAGATGAGACAATGAACCTGTAAGAGATGTGAGATTTTCTGCAGTAACAGCTGGAAACTTGACAGGATACCTTAAAATCTCTAAAATGGACACTTAGGCAATCATATTCAATTTAGATGTATAGAATAGGTAAAATGGATTATGCTCTGGATGTGCAGTTTCCTTTCATTGACTATGTTAAGAAATGCTAGAATGGCTACTTCAGTTCTTTTTACGTGTCTAAAGTTAGGTTGGAAGGATCATCCTCATGAGTTCTGAGGCCATGAAAATAATGTGCAAATATGATAAGAATGTGAATTATAATGATTGTCCAGATTAGACCAGGTTTATCTAGTTGATGCTGGCCTCAGCATTGCTCTACTGTGTACCTCTCCATATTTTATTGGCTAAAAGCTTACCACCAACTTTAGCTGAGCAGAGCCCCACAGCTAAATAAGCAGTTACCTGTATTTTACTTTAATGCACACATTATTTCTAATATTTTCTAAGGACAAGTAAGAATATATCAAATTGACTTCCCTCAAGAGACCGTCTTATTTCTGGCTTTTTTTATCTGCCTGAGACAGAATCCACTGAAACCCACAGAAATCTGTCCAAAGGCTTTCATAGACTTTATCAGATGTTGAAAAGTAGGTGGTAGCCAAGAGGTTTTCTCCTGTTTGAAGGCTCAAGAAATGTCTAGAAAACTGCATTGTAATTCCTCTGCAATTTTTAAGCTTTTTTAAGAAATTGTCACAAAGCTCCAGTATAATCTGAAATACTGTGTTTGAAAACTCTTGGATATTTTTCTTAAGAAATTAAATATTCTTCTCAGAGTAAAGTGCACTTAATAACTAAAGCTATTCTGTCTTTCATGAGTGCTGGGATCTCATGAGCACAGTACTGAGCTGGTACCTGATATTTTGTCAGGCTGACAAAACACCTAGACTGAAGGAATCAGGAGCATTCAGGAGTTTGACAGTCCAGATTTTTGGAGGGAAAGTGAGTGGCAATAAACTGAATTTGACCTAAGATCTGCTGCAGGCAGTGACTAAGCTTCCCAAAAAGCCAACCAGGCATGTAACTATGAAGTTCTGAATAGAAGCTAATCAAAAGCAAATATGATTTCCAAAGCATTTCCATTTTAATAAATCATCAGTTTCCAAGGAAAACGTCTCTTTCAGGAAATTTTCAACCTGGTACTTTTTTCACTGCAGGTTACAAATGGTATTGCTCAGTGAGAAAATCAGTCCTCTATTTAAATTCTCAACAAATAAGATCTTGTAGAAAACATTGTCTCCTATTGTACAGAACATTTCTTTGAATTTGTTTACTATTTCTTTGTAATTCATTGTAAGATGGAGGATGATTTAGCAACTATACACAGAAGAGAGGTTATTCTCCAAAAACTTTGCATCTACTAAAAAGGATAGAGTTGACAGTCAGATAATAAAGCTAGTTCATTCTTGTTTAGGGAAATGAGCTAATCATATCATGGGTTGTTATCTGCTACATTGTTTAAGTTATAATTTTGTTGGCCTCAGATCTAATGATTAAAAGAGGAATTTATGCCTTCTAACCTCTGTCTGTAATTGTGCCTGTATATGTTTATGACTATAAAGAAAAATATACGGAAACTTCCACGAGGCAAACTCATAATTTGATTTTATAAACATAACGTTCTTATATTGCGTGATCAAAAGTGTAGAAATGCTGACAACTTATTTATTCTGGCACGCTGCAAAAATGAAACTCTGTACTCTGGCTTTTATGTTATGTGCTGTGTAAGCATTTATTATATTTTTCTGAATCTTTCAAAGGATGCAGAAAATCCTGCCAATTTGACCAGTTTTGTGGTGGCATGCAGTATCGGAAACATAACCATTCAAGATCTTCAGGATTATGTGAAGGTTACAATTAAGCATACCAAAATCCAGGTAAAACAAGACTGATTATTCGGAGGAACAGGAATGCAGATTATATATAGTAAAGACTATAAACTGGTTGATTTGTATGGATTTTAAGTAAGAACAGAAATCCAAATGGAAATAAAAAGAGCTAAAGCAAGTAAGAAAAAAACAGACAGGAATAATCTCTCCCCTGCTCACACATTCCTACTCCATTCATGATCTAACATTTATCTGGAAGACTATTGATTCTGCCACTCAGAGGCAATTTCTGTGACAGTAACTGTAGGCAAGACCTCTGTTCATGACCATGTTTGTGACCAGGGACACGATTTATTACGCTGGAACTTTACAATGCCTTAAATTCTTTGATCAAACATGAACTGCTTTGTTAACAGTTTCCCAAATTATTTCATTATTAAGTGGTTTTTCAGCAAAGGAAGAACAGACAGAACCACGTCAAAAGCTGACTATAATTAGTTTAGGGAAATATAGACCAAATGTGACATTCTGGTACATACTGTTTCAGTTAAAAAATGTGTGAGCTTGACTCTATTCTCAGATGTGTTGTCAATAGCTACTCCAAAAGAGACAACAGCACTAGAGAAGTTAAGAAAGACTGTGAAATGCAGCACATAAGTAAATTATGTAATTGTTTATGAGAACATAGTTTGTAATTTTCACAGTTTGATTAACTTTATCTTGCATTTAATTATAATGTCTATTTTAAGGCCAGGCAAAACAATCTCCACTTAAATTCAGCAGACTTTTGCACATTGTCAAGGCCAGTTACATAGAGGATTCGCTGAGAAGTCCGAAGGAAGTGAAGAGTAAAAAGTATTTAGACTCTGTAAAGACTTCATACTCATGGATGACTTTAGTGTAACAATAACAATTCACTATTCTGAGGATGTGGAAAAGGATCAGTGCAGAGAAACAGTGCTCTAGATTTTTCTAGATTTTATAATCTGGGCAGATCTGTCCTTCTAGCAGAATAATTTCTAATTTGACAGTAGGCAAAATTTCCACAACCCAAATGGTTTTTATTCTGCTCATTAAATGAAAAGATGAGTAGTAACACATCCATTGTAAATGGATGAGATTTATGTCTTGAGAGGTATACAAAGTCTACTTTCCAATCTTTTCTTAGGAAGACCCAAAGCCTACCTGTGTCTTCTGGGATATGAACAAAAATGGTGAGTTTAAAAATGCTGCCATTACTGTTATGTGGGGAATAAAGGTGTCTTAATTTTTATTGTCATAGTCTTGGCCATTTTCCTTCTTAATCAATATTTGCAGAATTAGATGAAATCTTTAGACTGTGTAATTTTTTCTGGTTAGTACATTTGCTTGTAACAGTAGATGTTAAATATTCTTTTTAAAAGTTTTTGTATGTACTGTTCTGTATGTCATAGCAGTTTTCCACTGCTGTGTGTATGTATAAATAAAACAATAATGCTGCTCACACACATGAATGGTTCTTAGCCATACTTTTAACTGGTCATTTTTTAAATGTTGGGTTATTTAATTGTGAGACTGTGCCTGTTACAAATCTCAAGCTGCTTTTTCTTCCATGAAAGATCAGGAACTACATCACACAAACTTCATCCACCTTGTAAATGGATGACAGTCAGCATGATGAGGTCCCATACACAGACACACATTAACAAGGCAGCCTTTTAGCCCATTCTTCATTGCTACTGCCTAAGCCATGTGTGATGTTATACTCAGGTTCTTCATCCTTTGCACAGACAATGCCATTCTTTTGGATGACTTTCCAGATCCTTCTGTTTCATAGGTCACTATTGCTCTTCTTTATGTTGAAACAGATAGCTGCTTCTTCACTCTGTCTTCAGCAGTAGGACTTTGGGTGGAGGGCTTTAGTACAGAGAGTCTTGCAAGAAATAATTTTTACCATCAAAAGTTGTACTTGAAAGCAGGAAATCCAGACAGAAGAACTGAAGAGAATGCAGAAGAATAAAAATGAAGGGACAAAAATAATCTAGTTAGTAAGCTAAAATTAAGAAGCACATTAAAGGAGAAACATACAGAGAGGAAACTATTCTCAGTGTCTGCTTGAGTAGGGGAGAGTTTTAAAGTGGGTTTGGAACATCTTCACAGTCTTTTGAGAGATTCTGTCTTGAATTTGAGGTAAAGTTATAGGGCAATTCCAATAATTTGCTGGATTTTGCCTGGAGTTGTGCAAAAACATCTTTAAAAGTTCAGAGAATATGAACTATTTAAAAAAAATAGTTCATATTTTATCAGGGAAAAATGAAAGAAGTAATCAGAAATATACATTTTAAATTTTAACATCTTACTTTAAAAATAATAAAATCTTTCTACTTATTTTTCAGAATGACTTTTTCAGGTGGGGCAAGTAGAGGCTAGTTTACTTCATATTTAAGGCCACAAAGGATCATTGGGATTGTCCACTCTGGCCTTCTGCATTACATGCTGCAGAGAGGGAGGATGACTCCTGGGCCATAAATGCTTTCATATGCCTGAGGTTATAGAGTAGGAGGGAAGCAGATGTCACATCCATCTGGTAAAAGGGAGTTATAAAGCCATCTTATTGTTGGGTAAAGCTATGATGTGTCTTAATGCATGAGCCATACAGTAGATCTTATTCATCTCTCATTAACAAAAAAGCTCCTTGCCTTTATTATAGATCTCCATCTATTGCTCCTGCTCAGTAGTCCATTACTGAGATACTCATCTGGTGTGATTCTCTGCAAAAACTAGGAAATCTGACACTTGCTTTTCTTCTGATTGTTTTTAATGTTCACTCATTCAACTGGAGAAGACACTTCTGCATTTTCACAAGATGAAGTGAGAAATGTGTTAAGAGGGAAGTTTGTGGGAAAGAATTGTTTCTCCTGTTTCATTTCCACAGGTGGCAATGGTGGCTGGAACCCTGTGGGCTGCCACGTGGATCCAGAGTCCAATGAAAATGAGACAGTTTGCTTATGCAACCACCTCACACACTTCGGGGTCCTAATGGTAGGCAAACTCACTGTTCACTAAGTTATCTTTCCTAGAAACTGCAATGCATTTTTGTTACTTGCTCTCACCTTTCTTACTAAGGTTATTCCTTTTGCACATGATTTTTAACAATTATACATAATTTTCCCCCCTTATTGTCAGAAAGTTTTCTATTCATTACAAAATAACTAGTGATAAGGATTCAGGAATGAGGTAATGAATAAAGTTAGTAATGAAAGTTTATTACTATTATTATGTTCTTTACAAGTGGCTAAATATAAAATAAAAAGTAAAATGTGCTCATAAGAGTACTCTAAATCTTGAAAATACTGTGCAACAAAAGACCTGTAGTTGATATTTCTGAATGATACCAAAATACAAATAGCATATTATAAACATCAAAATTCAAAGAAGTTGTATGAAAAAAAAACGTGTGGCCAGCAGGTTAAGGGAGGTGATTCTCCCCCTCTGCTCTGCTCTCGTGAGACCCCACCTGGAAAACTGTGTTCAGCTCTGGGGTCCCTAACATAAGAAAGACATGGACCTGCTTAAGCAGGTCCAGAGGAAGGCCATGAAGATGATCAGATGGCTGGAGCACCTCCCCTATGAAGACAGGCTGAGATAGTTGGGGTTGTTCACCCTAGAGAAGAGAAGGTTCTAGGGAGACCTTATAGTAGTCTTTCACTACCTAAAAGGGGCCTACAAAAAAAAAAAAAAAAAAAAGGAAAAGGGGAAAAGGATTCCAACAAAAAAAAAAAAAAAAGGATAAGGGGTAATGGCTTCTAACTAGAAGAGGGTAGATTTAGTTTAGATGCAAGAAAGGAATGCTTCACCATGAGAGTGGTGAGACACTGGAACAGATTGCCCAGAGAGGCTGTGGATGCCGCCTCCTGGAAGTGTTCAAGGCCAGGTTGGATGAGGCTTTGGGCAACCTGATCTAGTGGCAGATGTCCCTGCCCATGGCAGTGGGATTGGAATGAGATGACCTTTAAGGTCCCTTCCGTTCTAGGAAAGGTGGGATATGGCTGGGTGATAAAGTCAAGGACTGTAAAACCAAGGCCCGTTATGAACCCTTCCACTAGTGAAACAGAAAACGTTAATCTTAATGAGTCCTAAATTGCAAAGGGTCCCTGTCATTCACCTTAACAATGTAATTGGACAAAAATTACCTGCAGCTAAAACAGGAGGGTGTAACAAGAGAGAAGTGAATGAGAAACAAATCCAGGTAGATATGAAGTTACAATATTAGAAAAGTGGGAAGATGCAGGGGGAAAAAAAAAAAAAAAAAAAAAAGAGAAAAAGTTGAGGTGCTGTTTTCAGAATCAAAACAAAAAGAGACTCATATTGTCAGGGAAAACAGTCAGGAATAGAAAAATGTACTATAGCCACTAAAACTGGTAATGAGGACGAAAAGTCAAGAGAGCACAATAAACCCTCTAAAACCTACCTGTAGAAAAGATGTCTGCTCCTGATCACAAGAATTCTCCTAATGAAAGTATCTAGGGTTTTACTGCAGCGACACATGGGACTTAAGTATGCACAGGAGTCGCAAGCACTGACTGTTTCAGCTTTGGCCTTCCAGAGCCTTCTTAATAGAACTGCTCTCTTCATCATGCTCCAATGTACATATGAAAAACCCACAAGCTTCTTGTCTTTTTGCAAGCTAAATCATGATCTTGTTCTACCGTCCATCCTTGAAGGGAGGGAAAAAGGGCTTTCTTCAGGATATATTCAATGAGTCCCTTCTCTTCCCTGAATGCTTTTGTGGCAGTAGGACATAAGGCAGAAGTTGTTTGAATCAAGGCTGTGTTGCAATAGATTTTTACAGTTTTGACCCTTCTAATTGCTTTTGCATTTTAATAATCTTGTCTGACTTTAGATATATTCTTTTCAAATAACACTCCCTTCACATATACATAAACTGCCATATAAAGGACATTGGGAGAGGGTGTAAAAGAACTGTCTCTTTCTAGTTTTATTTTATTAGTTTCTTTTTGCTAGTTAATTTTACAAGAGACAATAGTGAAATTGAACGTGGAATGGACACCACTATGTGTTAGTATTTGCTCACAGTTACTCCACAGTGATATAGATTCAAACATTCGCATTTTTTGTTGTCCTTAAAGGAAATAACACTGGCATTTATTCTCAGACAGTACTATGTGGCAATTACTGTTGGATAGAAAACTGGGGGAAAAAAATCTTCAGAACGTTCCTGCTTCATTTCCAAATTTTTTTTTTAATGTTGTCTTAGTCACTGTTTTCCTGATCAATTCTATTTATAAACTATAGTTTGCATGTCAAAACAGACTGTAAAACCAAGAAGCAGTATCTTACCCTTGGTTCCACCCATAGGGGAGTATCTACATTGACTCTTAGGAACTTTTAATAACAAAAAGTGATGTCAGAATCTCCCCAGAATGTTGCACTTTCCAGTATGAATACTTTAAAATTACTTTTTCCTGAATCTTACATCTTCTTAAAGAGAGTTGTCTATAAGCAACAAAACTACTAATTTCGAAAAGGGGAGATTTTTCCAGAGAAGGATATTTAAATTCCTGGCACTGATTTATAAGGATCAGTATCATGCTCTGTTGATCCCAGCAGTTGTAATACTTAAAGTATAATGTTTTGAAGAGCTATGGGAAGGAAGTGAGAGGTGTAACGGCTATAGACTAAGCATACTCAGTAAACATGAACCATAATGTCAGGGTTATTGCAGGATTGCCAAAGTGCTTCTGAGTTTCACTTGACTAATTACCAGGAAAGTGTTGTGCTCATGGAAAAGGTATTTGCTGTAACTGTTGCCTCTTCCTCCTCTCTCATGTAGGACCTTCAGAGAACTGTTACACAAATAGACCCACAGAATACCAAGGTCCTCACCTTTATCACTTACATAGGCTGTGGGATATCTGCTATATTTTCAGCTGCAACTCTTCTGACATATATTGCATTTGAGTAAGTATTAGTTCTGCAAAAAATATCACAAAGTACGTACCTGTATGTGATGAATAAAAGAAAATAGTTATGTGATCAGTGTGGTTTATTTGTTTAGGAAGGGAAACTTTAAAAAAAATACCTCCAAAATCATTGTCACAATGTTCTAAATGAAAATTCAAGGGGACTTAAGATTCTTTCCTCCCACTTCCCATGTGTTGTGTTGCTCCAGCCTGGGAATAAGGCTAATGAGTCTCAAAGTTTTCTCTTTTGGGAGTATAGTATCCTCTAGATTCTGAACAAATATGAAAATTCACAACCCCAGGCTTTTTGTAAAAACAAAACAAAGCTTGCCTCTGTGAACATAATGGGTCCTAAGTTTAAGAAATTTCCAGCTACAACAATTACATTCTAGAGCCCTTGAGAAGGAAGTGGGAAAAGAAATAAAATTATGGTAAATTGTGAAGTGTTAGAACAATTTCAACAGTAGTCCTACTGAAATATGAAAGTTACTCAAGGGAATGCAGAAGTTTTGAAGTGATACACTTCTGTGAATAACAAAAAGAAAAAAATTAAGTCATGCCAACACAAAGAAACCATTCTGTCTGTATCAGGACAGGACAGAGTAGCTGCTAAAGAAGGATAGTTTTCAAGTTCTAAATATCTTCAGTGATTACATTCATATTGCATTACCTGTGGTGTAGTGTTCTGGTTCTCAGTTCATACATTTCAGTGTCTATCAGTTAGGAAGACTGAAGAACAGATGAATTTTCTCTTTATTAAAAACAAAAAAAAAATCACCAAAAAACATGAAACAGAAAACAGAGTGCACTGGACAATATATTCCAAAAATTAAATCAAGATTTACATATAAAATGATCAGAGATGAGCTTCTGATCAGCTGTATTTTGAAAGTTGTTTTAATTTTCTTCAATTTTCATTTAAAGTACAGAATGCATTGTATTACATTTAATTGTAAATCCATTGCTAAAATATGGTGGCAGTTAATTGTTCATTTAGGACATAAAGAAGTGGTGGCTTTCTCTCACCACATACATACAGCAGAAGCATTCAGTGATATCACACAGTAGTATGCATCACTATGTATTATTGCCCCAAAAGCTTACAGCTAGAAGATTCCTGTGCTTTTATTTACTTCATAAATACATAAATGCAGCCTCTGTAAGTAGCTTGAGTGATTGAATTATTCATATACTTATTCAATGCATATTCAATACTCTTCTATTTCTTTCACTAGGAAGTTGCGAAGAGATTATCCATCTAAAATTCTGATGAATTTGAGCACTTCCCTGCTCTTCCTTAACTTGATCTTCTTGCTCGATGGTTGGATTGCATCGTTTGACATAGATGGCCTCTGCATAGCTGTAGCTGCACTTTTGCACTTTTTTCTTCTGGCCACCTTCACATGGATGGGATTAGAAGCTGTTCATATGTACATTGCCCTAGTGAAAGTGTTCAACACGTATATACGGCGATACATACTGAAGTTTTGCATCATTGGCTGGGGTGAGTTCAGTAGATGCAATATTTGCATTGCATGTATTTTGAAAAGATGCCATATAAAAGCTCTCTGTCATAAATGCAGAGCAGAATTGAAATCAGCATGGTGTTTCTTTCCTCCTGCCCCGTGGCAGTGCTGGCATGCAGCCAGGCCTCTCTGTCTGCATGTTCCTCCATAAAATTCTTTGCAAATACACCATAACTGGCACACTCTGTCCGGAGCAGCTCACAGCCCAAGCAGGAGCAGGAGAGACCAGAAAAACTGCTCTTACTTTCCAGAGAAGCCAGAACAGGAGGTGGGAATTGTTAATGTCATATCACAGATGGAGAACCATGGCACAAAATGAACTCAGAAAATCTTGATGTTACTGTGGGGATCTTTGCATTGACTTTCAAAAAACTTTCAGTAAAGGTTTCTTGCCAACAAGTTCATAGCCTATGTCGGAATCAGAAACAACCAAAATTTCAGCACAGTGTTTAAAACAGAGAGATCCTGACTGCCCTAAACAGTGTATGCAGCAGGACTGAAATGGAAAATGTAATACTGAAAAATAACTGCGAGGCTCAGGCAGCAAGGCTTTTATTCTTCATTTTTCTCTGCATCAGGAATCTGTGCCTTCTGTCTGAATGCGCATATTGTGTTTGAAATAATACAACACAATGCAAAACTATTAACCTCATGGCTAGAGCACTGACCTTGGTACAGCTGATAATTGATGTCTTTCCATTGGCTACTAGCATCCTCTTTGGCAGCCTCAGCAGAGGACAATGGTTGAGTGGTCGGAAAAGCAAATTAACTTCTTCCCCTCTGAATGTTCTGTTTTAGCAAGGATAAGAGATGTAAATAAGGCATGTCAGGAAACGTACGTTTCTTTTGTGAGAGCAGTACCTCTGCACAGAGTTCTCTTCCACATAGTTGTCTATTTTCCAAAAAAATTCCATTTACCTTATTATTAAAAAATATATAATTTGCTTTGTTTTGGGGGAACACATTAAAGTAAAGGATTTATAATGCTGTAGAAAAAGAAAAGACCTTTGTAGTTGAGAGATGCAGCAGAGAAATTATAGATTCAAGTTCAGTTCCCCAAACTAATCAAGTGACATTAGCATCTCTAAAACAAAAACCCTCAAAAAAATCCCCATACCATCTCTCCATTAGATCTCTTTTTTTGTAATAGTTTGTTAATCTTCTCACTGTATTATGTGAGCCTGTGTGCAATTGCAGATTTAACTTTGGGTAATTAAGGGAGTTGATTTTACTTTAGTTTCTATGTCACATACTAAAATGGCATTTTCTAGCTTACAGAACATTATGAGGCTTATGCATTAATGGTCATTAAGTGCTTTGAAAGTTTTATACTTTTGTACTGTTTGAAAAATAATTTCCTGCTACTTATCTGTGCAGTTTCTGACATAGGACTACATCAGGATAGTCTGTACTAAAACAATAGGGATGGGGACATCAATAATAAAGCTTTGCATGGTGATTATGAAAGTTTAGGAGGTTTGAAAGCAAGCTGCAAGTTTTCTTGTGTTACAGGTTTGCCAGCTCTGGTGATAGCAATTGTTTTAGCAAGTGCCAATACAAATGCAAGTCATATTTATGGCAAAGAATTATATGGCAAAGATGCTAATGGACAAGGAGGAGACGACTTGTGAGTATTTCTTTTAATTTCAGAAAAAAAAAAAAATAGCATTGACCAGATTGCTTTGTAAAATCCAGAGGTGGATTAAACAAGCAAATGGGCAACATTAATTTCTAAATTATTTGAATCTGAAATGTGAAGAAGCCTATGGGAAAAATCAGGGGGGAAAGTGCATTACACAATGTCAAGTACAAACACTCCTTTGGCAAAACAATAATTCACAGGTTTTGTCAGGGAAATAAAATTAAAATACCTATTTTTGTTTAGTTTAAATGAAAGCTGTATCTTAAAGGTAGGAGCAAAGAAAGAAGTAGTATAAAACCATTTTCCTTTGACAAAAGGCTAGTTTATATACAATATAGTTCAATAGCTTTCTATGTTTTTTTTTCCTTAATGTCCAGATAATAATCTCCAAATGCCAAAATTTTTATATGCCTATTACAATGTTTTCTGTTCCTTACCTGGCAAAGCTTCATCATCATAAATAAAAATTTTTATTGCAGTAGTATGCTAAGCATTCCAGCCATTTCCTGCTAGAGGAATAAGCTAGAGCTCTCATGTGGCTGATTGTCAAATGGCTTTCTCATAAGACTACTCATCCTCCTTCTCCAGACATGTGTGAGTTCTCCTTTAGGTAAAGTGGCAGAAACAAAATTTTGACACTGAAGATCCAAGTTTTCCCATTCTATTCCTAAAGCTTCACACAGTTGAGACTGGTGAAGCTACTTCTAGTGAGTCTAAACTTTCCCTGATGGATTTGCAGTTCCCACACCTTGTGTCTGAGATCAGATTTCCTTTTTACTTAATTTTAACTGAAGTGTGGTACAATCCTCAGATTTCTGACACAATAATACTCTCGACCATAGCCACTGAAGAGGCCACTGGGCTTCATCCTATTTACAAAAAGAAAATGGGCAAATGCTTCATTTAAAGTATAACTCTGCATTAGTGGAATTAGGCAGAATGATGTTCATTATAGCATACAAATAATTGGAAGATACTCTGTGTTATCTGAAAATGATAATACTTTTTTTTTTTTTTTTTAACAGCTGCTGGATCAAGAATGAAGTTGTCTTTTATGTCACTTGTGCTGGCTACTTTGGAATCATGTTTCTGATGAACGTTGCCATGTTTATTGTGGTGATGGTGCAGATCTGTGGGAGGAATGGGAAAAGAACTAATCGGAGCCTGAAGGAAGAGATCCTGAGGAACCTCCGCAGCGTGGTCAGCTTGACCTTCCTCCTGGGCATGACATGGGGCTTTGCCTTTTTTGCCTGGGGTCCCTTAACTCTTCCTTTCCTGTACCTCTTCTCAATTTTCAATTCACTGCAAGGTAAGCTGAATTTATGGTTTGTGAACAAATAGTATTTGAGATGTTGCTGTTATGGGACGTATTATATCCAGTGATTCAACTAGGGAACTCGGATCCCAGCTCTCTAGGTTTTCGCTTGATACTAAACCATCATTATTTTCCCCTTATGTGCAATAATGATACCAATTGCATGTGGGTCAAATATCTTAGCTAAATTACTTAATGTTTCAAGATATTTTCCATAAAATGCACTCTATTATAAGTAGTGTTATCCCTAGCTAACGATCTCCAGCAATCTCTGTTGAAAAAGATGCTGTATGACCTTCAAGGTTTCCTTTCACTGATTATCACAAGTATAGGAAGCCTCTTTTCTTAATTTATTTTGTAGGGAATCTGCAAAGCTCAAAACTATTCTATTAAGACATGAGAAGCTCATAAAACAAAATTCAGTCCTGATTCAATGTGAGGAGACAGCATAGAAATATGGGAAGTTCTTTGGCTCTTTAAGGAAAATCAAGTAACTGTTCCTTCTGCTGACCACTTGCACAGTATAGAATGACATTATCACTAATGAGTAGACCAGCAGCCAAACTCCTCCCTTCACTCCCATATCACACACCAGAGACTCATAGTGACAGATAACTGGAGGGAGGAACAATTCAATGCACTCGCCCGCCACAGCGGACATGAAGAAGGGAGCAAGCCAGGCAAGCAGCCAAGCCATGGGCAACGGTGGCAGCCAGGCCATGAGTCCAGTTATAGAGTAGGGACTCAGAGACAGCTTCACGTTCTGGCCTTGCCATCCTGGGAACTCCACTTGCCATGAAAAGTCAGGAAGCCCTTCCAATAGCCAGAATCACAACACATACACTCTATGAACAGACCTCCCAAGAGGTCTTCTGCAAGAAGAGTCAGTTCTTATAGAGGTGGCTTCTTGCCCCGCCTCCAAGTTAATGTTGAAGGCAGGGGCACCTGGTGGTGATCTCCTAATCAATTCCCACCCAAGGCTGGCAAGACCCTGGGTGAAAACCAATCAGGAGGATCTTTCTTGCCTGGCTGTGGACATCATCCATATGCCAGCCCTCATTCAGGACTGGTCACTGTTACAGTCAGTTTATTTTTGTTTCCTTTACTGAAGTTTTAAATATTTAGCTTTTAAATACAGTCAGTTTATTTTTGTTTCCTTTACTGAAGTTTTAAATATGTAGCTCATCCTTCTGAAAAATATAATCCAATGGTTAGAAATCACAGAATTATATAGATGGCATTTAAAAGAATTTCTGCTCAGAGCTGAAATCCATGTATTTATCAAATGACATAAGAACTTCCACGTCTATTTGCCCTACCCACTAATAAAGAACAACTAAAAACATAACAAAAAGAAAAAGATATGAAGGTTATTAGAAGGTCATATGTTACCCTATGTATGTATTGCTGTATAAAAAAAATAATTTTCCTGAAGAAAAACAAAATAAAAAACCCAAGAATGTCATTGAAAGACCATGTTTTATGCCACACAAATATTGAAATAAGAAGTAAATTTTTTCAGTGTCAGCAAATACCTTCCCCTTATGAAAAAAAGTATTTAATTGTGTTCTCTGGATTTTATCTGTTACAGTTGAGATGTATTTACTGTGCTAAAAGATTCATTGAGCTTTCGTGGAAAGATAATAATGTTGTGGGGTTTTTTTTGATTCAGTTTCAACCTAAAATGCTAGGCAAAATGGCAAAAATTGTTTGGAAGTGGTGTTCTTACTAAAGACTTATTTTTCCAAGGGACAGATTCTGATACTCCCCTTGCAGCATAATGAAGTATTTGCTGCAATGTGCCTGGGTTAGAAATGCAAAAAGGCCTAGAGAGATTAGAACTATGGGAAGAATATGAAAAAAAGATCAAAAATCTGAACAGGGCGCCAAGGACCAAATTAAACAAGTTCTCTGTAACCAGAATTTCCAGTGCAATCAATTAGTCTTGTATGTGCACAGTGCACACAAGGTTGACCACCACTGCTTAAGTCTCTGTAGGATAATACCACTGTTCAATGGAAAATGAATATTTGGAAGTCAGTTAAGCCAGAAGATGAAACTGAAAAAACTGACAATTAATTGCAAGAAAGGTGATGAGTTTATCACAGATTGTAGTAGCAACAATGACACAGTATATGGTCAGACATGATATATCAAGCACAGGAACACAGTAATCCTATATCTGAAAATGCTTATTACCATGTCAGAAAGAGCTATGCAAAAATAAACAAACAAGAAAGAAGATGTTTAAAATCATATGTAACTGGTGCGGCGCACATGCAGCAGTGAGGGGATGTAATCCACCAAGAAAAAAATTAGGATTTGTTTCAATCAAATAATTTCCTAGCAGTAAAAAGCAGTTCAGTGTGACAAGTCTTTCACCAGTATTAGCATGAGCTTTATTATTGAGACCTCAGTAAATATGTTTATTCTCGCTCTCAAGTTTTTGAAAACTGCATGAATATTTTAAGCTATACCAGCAGCCTCCATCAACAATTTTCTGTGCACTGACAGTGAAAAAGTAAATTGCAACAACCACTGGCGTTACAGTACTTTGTTATTTCATCTACATAGGAAATTATTTTTCTCTCTTTGAAACTCAGAGTAAAAAATCTGGGAACATCTCTTTTTTGGCTGCTCATTTTATACATATGCCTGGGCAAGCCAAATGCTTTCAAGTCAGAGCCAAAGTAGAGCCAAGCCTAGGGTCTGACTTGGCTCTGGGAAACAAAACTGAAGCTGTATTACTAAAGCACATTGTAAACTTAATGAATAATGAAATACAGAGAAAAAAAAATTATTGGAGACCAAGCTCAGACAGGACAAAGACGAAGTATTTAATGCAGTACATTTGTTTTGTATTACTATAGGTATGCATGTTTTATTTTTTAACTACTTAGAATGTTCCAAGCATTCATCACAATTTAATTAAACATCAATTTAATAAGTTTGTAGCTGTGCAGAAGTCCTAAGAGGTACGTTAGGCCACAAATAGTTGTGTATCTCTAAGCGTGTAGGAGCTGCTAGTGATTAAAACAAATCACACAGAGAAATATTTTACTAAACACAATCATAGGAACCATAAAGCAACAGAACTTGCATGTGGGCTGTATTAAGATATGTTTGCCTTTTTTAAATTGTACTCTTCCTTTTTTTTTCCCCATGAGCTCTTGAAAAATTTTGCAAAAAATTGTTTCATGACACAACTTTTATCTAAAGTTAATCGTACTTGCTTATAGCCATCAGGCTGGGCTGAGACAACTGAGATCAAGTCCAACTCAATGACATCCATTCATGCAAAATTAGACCTCAGCACTCTGGAGAAGAGAGGATAATGGCGTGCTCTAGAGCATTTTTTCCAAGCTTTACCCTGCCATTGTGATCTACCAGCTGAAACATAGTAGACATTAGTATACAGAACTATGCATGATGATCATAAATAAATTATTTTAGAGGATGGCACTTAACCATGTTTGCCCACATTATGTAGCATTTATTCATGCCTAGGATACAATCATGAGGGATTAGGCAGTAACATTTTGCCATCAGATGTTCAGCCTCAGGTTGGCTTTCTCCCAGAGAATAAAACAAGAACAGGCCAAGCCTGAGAACGACAGAAGATTCCACAGCCAGTGCCCACCTGGGAAGAGCCAGGAGCATATGAGATTTCCAACTTCTATATTTAGCTCCAAAATATCTCTGTAGAATGATGAAATCATACCATACACCCAGTTAAGACATTCTTTACCACATGGTAGACACTTACTTTCTATATGATACGATTGCATGATAAAAATGAACCCTACAAAAACATTCTTAAACACATTTATTGTGAATGCATGCACAAACCTGGTAATTTTCTTCAGAAATAAGTCGCTGGATGCCTAATTAGTGCTTGTGAACACATTCTTACCATTTTCATAATCAATTCAAGTACATTCATGTGATTAACGTAAATCCAAGTGTGCTTTTATGGGCCATTCTTTAATGCCAATTACAAGACTCCTGGTTTTAAAAGAATACAGACCATGTTTCTGCAGATATGGAACAGGAGAAGATAAAATATCTTCTTGCTAACATAATAATGACTGTATTTACTTTGCAGTCTTGCTTTTGCAGTCCTTTTGGATGCAAAATACTAATTTGGTTCAGACAGACCCCTTCCATTATTTTCCTTCAAAACAAAAAGAATAATTAAAAGATCCACATTGAGCTGGATCTAAATCAACAGTGTCAATAAAAGGGGCACTATTCTCTCTCTTCTGATATCTCAGACACTTATATAACAGCTAGAGGATGGAAAAGCTTTAATTTATTTCCACATCTCTTAAATGAGGCATAGACAACAATAAGAAAACTTTAAGATTATTTTGTTTTGATATTACTTAATAGCGGATTTTAATTAATCTGTTTTGAAATAAATTTCATTTATTGTTTATGTGCTTTTGTTACAGGTTTATTTATATTTGTATTCCATTGCGCTATGAAAGAAAATGTGCAGAAACAATGGAGGAGACACCTTTGTTGTGGCAGATTCCGACTAGCAGACAATTCAGGTAAAAGCAATTTACAGCTCCCCACTTTAGATACTGCAGTAGTCCATAAAAGCCCAGGTGAACAGCTTGATGTGTTATTTTTAATATAATACAATATAAGCCAGAGCTGTGGAAAAATAAGTTAATCACAAGCTGTCACTTCACTTCAGTACTAACAATTGCCAAGGGACTTTTCAGCTATCACTTCATAAAATTTCTCAAGTCTTCTCTTTCAGTTTTCCACTGAAGGCAGCTGGTAAATTTTGCAGGGCTATGAGCATGATTTTGGGAGGCCCTTTGTACCCTGCCACAAAAAAAAAAAAAAAAAATTAAAAAAAAATCCAGAGATTGAAACTCTGTCATTCGGATGCCAGTCTGACTCCTTTTCAACATTACAGTATGTTTATTGAATTTTATAGACACTTAGGTTGATGTAGGAACAATTTGTAAAAGGCAGATAGAAATACTTTGAAGTCTTATACCTTTATCTGTGCCTTCCCAAACTGTTCTGTCCTTCACAATATAATTCACAGACCATTCAGAGACTCAAAAACATAGGAAGTTCCTTTAGCAGAAGCCTGATTAGGATCCAGAATTGAGGTTCATCTTTATCTGCGACTCAGAGAGAAAGGAGAACTGTTAGTTTGAACATTCTGAAGTGCAACAGTTGGGATGCTGTGTTTATAGTCTCCTGCACCCTTGGCCGTCTCAGATGGCATTAGACTCACATGTTTAGGCAACTGGATCTTTGCTTACTTTATAATGTAATGATTTTGGACCTTATATTTCTTGCTCATATGGTTCTTGCTCAATGACCAGGCTTGAAATCTACAGTTGATGTAAAGTAGCATAAACTCATTTCCTAGTAAGGTAAGCCAGCCTATCCCAGATAACAACAGTGCTCAAAATACTCATGTCCTTTCTCTCTTGGTATCCAAGTTTTTTTTCAGGGTTTGAATTAACTGCTTTGCCATCAACACTTTCACTTTGTCTTGCTCTGTTTTGCTTAGAGAATGCATTCTCTTTCTACAGTGTAAAATATCTATGCTTTCACTTCATAGTAGGAAAAGCTGGTTCATGATTTCAAAGAGTTAATACAAATTAAGAAAAGTGTATTCATTCAGGCACTCAGACTGTTTCATATGTTCAGTTCCTATGTGGTTCATGCTGTGACTCCTGAACTGGAAAACACAGATGGATCAAACTATTTCAGGACTTTTATGCTGCTGTTGGCATCTTATCAGAATGATAGAAATAAAAACCTGAGGAATTTGAGCACTTTGGTGATACAGTTCATGTGTTGTCATTACACCTAGCATTAACTAGTCCATCACCACCAGCTGGTTTTACTCTCCATGAACCTGACGCTTTGTAGGCAGAACAGTGAAATATAAGCCAAATGTGAACTCGCATACCTATGCAATTGAAGTACACTGTAGGGCATGCTATGATAAAGCAAAGAAACAAACAAGCCCAAAGCCTTGCAACGCTGCCATAACTAGACTGGAAAAATAGTAACCTATACCCTGTAGCAATGAGTTAGGATAAAATCCTTGTCTTGATTTAAATCAAGGCTAAGATGACCCATGTGTCTTTGATTTGAATTTCTCTTCCATTTTGTGAATGTCATTGCAGTACAGTGAGTAATAGCAACAAGACTAAAGTGTGAAAATTTTCGTATCTATCTCCAAGCATATGATACAAAAGTAGATACCTTTACTCTACTGGTAGCAGGACACATGCGATGAGTTTTTCTCATCATTCAACTGATAAGTGTCAGTTTTCCTCAATAAAGTTTCTTGGTATTAGATATTTAATTCCATTTTGGAAGTTGTTCCACTATAAGAGCCTATAATGTTAATGATTTGGACAAAACTCTTCAATTGTGAACTACTGAATAACCATTATTATTCAATGGTATTAATACTTACTACATAAACCCTATAACAACAGGTACAAATACATCAGCATATAGTAGGTATCTCAGCAGATACCTCAAGCCCTCAGACAATAAGACTTCTGTAAATGCTCCTATCATTCCCTTTCCTATTCATCCCTTTGGAGTTCTCTCTTGAGGTGATGAAACTTTGGCATCCTTATCCTGCTACAGATCTTCACTGCTCTCCTGGATCCTGGAAAGCCAGATCTGCCATCCAGCCAAATGATTGTTAGAGAGTTAGAGCCACCAATCTTAACTGTTGTGGTAAACAGCAAAGCAAATTAAGCTGGAATATTTCATGTTTCTTAAGAACCAAAGGGACTACCTAACAGGAAAAGGATAGGCTGTTTGTTACAAGTAAGAGTAAGAAATGCATGTGATACTTAGAATGTTCATAATTGAATTAACTAGGCATTTAGTATCTATTGTAATTATTTATGTAAAATATTTAAATCATTTTTAGACTGGAGCAAAACTGCAACCAATATTATAAAGAAGAGTTCTGATAATCTTGGGAAATCCTTATCCTCTAGTTCCATCGGCTCAAACTCAACCTACTTAACATCAAAATCAAAATCTACGACAAATACATATTGCAAACGGAACAGCCATACAGGTGAGTTCTTGCATTGTGACATAGTCCATCTGTAAATACATAGTTGTATGTTAAAGGTATAGTGGGGACTTCTTCCCAAAGGTTAATGTAAGAAAAGTTCACCAATTTATAAAGTTTCAGTGGTTTTCTAAATATATATTACTATTTTAAAAGAATCTTAAGCTACTATTCAGTCCATTAAATATATGGTTCTGATTGCAGTATGTTCCCACACTAAACAAAGTAGGCATGATGAAAACAAATCTTACTTTTTGTATAACATTTTGAACTTTTTGGCTAAAAGAAGGTAAGTCTTATTATCCCATTGTAAACACAGGGTAGCCAAAGCACAGAGAAATAACATTCATCACCCAGGGTAACCTGAAAGCTAGCAGCACATCTGGAAATAAGAACCAAGTCTTCTGAACCCAAATCCACAGCTGATTCTCTTGGTCAAACTGTTACCATTAACTGTAACACATTTATGGATGAAGTGACAAAAGGAGGCTGTTTGGAAATAGATACTGTGTTCCCAGAGTATGCATTGTCTTTGCTTTGTACCAATAGCATGCAATATCTCCTGCTTATTTATTTAGATGTCAGTGGTGTATGTAATAAAAGACATCATTTGTATTCCACTCATGCCATAAAAATATGCTTAGCTTAAGAACACTTTAAAGGAATACAAAAAGAGAGGAAATTGAATGATTTGCAAGTCTGTTTGCTTTTGTCTGAGATAATATTTCAGAAAATCACTTAAATAGTTCTGATTTTTTCGTCACTGGGTTTTGTGAACTTATTTTTTTTGTACTGTATTAAGTCATGTAACATTATCACAGAATCCTCATCTAAACCATAGCAGAAATAAAGTCTGTAAACTTATTTAACCAAAGGATGTACTTTCCTACTTCAAAATATTTGTTAGAAGCAATGTTGTAGATATGAAGTAGATTATTTTACCAGAAGGAAGGTTTCATTTTTTCTTAAGAATAAATTATTTTCAGAAGCCCCAAGGTCTCACTTATGATGGCAGAATCTCCTTTCTTAATATGTGGTATAGTTCCCAGAATATATCTTCCTATATTTATTGATGATCATTTACTGGTTCAGTTAGCCACCCAATTTTTGTCTAGAAATCCCGTTTTTAAAGAATTCCATTGTTATTTTCTCACTAACCAAAATGCAGTGCGTCCATTAGCACGAGGGTTTGTGCATCAGGTATTTTAAGAGTGTAAACCTTTTTTTTTGTTATTGAGAATGTACATGAAGTACATTTCCTTTAAAGGCAGTAAAAATGAGTGGTGTCTTGGAAATCCCCTGGTGTACCTGAGCTTGCTTTCACAACCACCATTCACAGCCATGCTGGGAGCACACGGCTGACACCTGCCTCACCAGGGTGCCTGTCCCTGCTGCCATACCAGGTTTGATGTGCCACATGCCCACAAGCCTTGACCAAGCTGTCTTCAGCTCTTGCCTATGAAGGGACGCTTCTGTCAGCAGTCTTCCATGAACATCATCTGTAACAGACCCTGATCACAGTACCACTGTTAGTTTAATAGTAGAGGAGGAAAGCATCGTGCCCTTTCTGCTGCAGAGCATTCTCCATTGTGTAGACAGAGAATTCCCCTTTGTACTTGTGGCAGATCAACCTTTAGACCCTTGGTATAGGGATTAAGATAAAAATATGCTTAAATTTTTTGTTGGACCCAGTGCTTTTTATCATTATGACGATTAAAGATACCTAGTGTTGGAGTTTTTGCAGTGTGTTCTTGAAGTAAAATAATAAGAGTTCCAGATAAGAAGTTAAAAGACTCTTGCAGTTAAAAATATGCTCATGTACTTTCTTCAAAAGTGGTGAGCTTAATCCCATGCATAAATTATTTCCTAAAAGGAACTGCTGTTGGTAATGTAATGAATGGTAATTTGTAACATGATGGTTTATTGGATTAAGGCAATAGCAGAGTTTTCGCTATATTTTTAAACTTTCAATACATTTTACTTTGACCTCTGAAAATACACATTTTTATTGTGGTACTCCAAAGGATTTTTTGCTACTGTTAGGTTTTTAAATACTAGCATAACTTCTCATGTGTTAAACCAATCGAAAACATTAAAATTCTGATTTTTAATACAGCTAAAATTCTCAGTTTGATGTCTTAGCTAAATTGCAGGCAAATAATGTAACTGCAAGATGTCTTGGCAACTCTTGTTAAAATGGTTATAATGTGCTCCCTGGAATTGACACAAGCATTCGTGTATTTGTGGTATAGATAATGTCTTCTAAGGCCCTTTCCTCACCAGTGGTGGAGCGTTACAGGTAAAGTGAGAATTGCTTTTGTTGAATGCATGGTTTGAGCAGGGTGGAGGGATGCCACTTGCATGATGTCCTCATTGGCACAAAGGACTTTGCTAATCAATCAGAAATGCTGCTTGTTTCTTACTGTTACATCTTGCACCATTGATGCTGGATCAAAGGATAAGTGAGCTTCAAACTCTGGGTGTCTGCACTCTGCATGGGGCATTAAGCATTTGGAAAATACCATTTTAGAAAACAGACCATGTCCTGACATTAACGCCTCTTTACAGCAGTCTGAGGAAAAGAGATTAAGTTGAAATAAAAAGCATACATTAAAATGCAAAGGGAATCTGAACGAGTCCTAGAATTTTTGTTTTGTTTTGTTTTTTAAACTTATCAAAGGACTTTTAAGAGAC
Organism: Merops nubicus; assembly: GCF_000691845.1. NCBI lineage: Eukaryota > Metazoa > Chordata > Aves > Coraciiformes > Meropidae > Merops > Merops nubicus. The sequence goes on along the minus strand of NW_008611744.1, from coordinate 25,847 downwards.
TGCATTTCTATTTGGTCTATTGCCATTATGGAATTAATCTTCTAGCCATTGTTTTTTCAGATCTAGTCACACCCAAAGTAACTCTGAATGACAAACTATATATGCCTGAAAGCTGTGCTGTGAGCTGGTGGTTGACTGCAGAATGCACCAATTGAGACATGAACATTGTATGGGCCCTACTGGGTGTTCAAAAGAAATCACTTCGACATCTTGTGGCTTTGCCATCTACAAATCTGAAACAACGTTGTTGTCGATAGTACTTAAATACCATCTATAACACTTCTATGAATTAGAAGTTAAGATTATTTCTGCAGAGTATTCAGTGGTGCAACTCTCATTTACTTCAGTCATACAGGATTTTAACCCTGTACTTGGGTGTGAAGTTCATTGAGCTAAAACAAAGAAGGCTTTGCATAATTCCTGTGCATGCAAATTTCATGAGGAAATAGCTGGTATTTAACAATGTAATGATACCTTGTGAAAAAAAGTGTATATATTTGCAAGAAATCTCAAAAATATTCTCTAAAGGCTAATTAACTTTTCATCTTTGAAATAAGCAGAACATGTATTCTACTTATGTTCAATATGTAGAAAAACTTCAAAATGTACTACTATCAGCTAGTAAATGCCTACATTTGAAAGGCACACAGTACTCGGCAGTTTGCTATTGGACATGGAGTTATTTGCTGCAATTCATGGACGTTCTTGCGTGCTTTGAAAAAATCATCCAGATATGCCTGAACGTGCTTGTTTCTTTTTTCATGAACAAACCTGTTTTGATTTCTCACTCTGCAATCCATTTCTCCTTTGCAACTCTTTATACTCTGTTGTGGCTTGGTATCATGACATCTGCAGGGACGGGTTACTTTCCTGTTTGGGGGGGAGTGGATTAATTTTTTTTTCTATAAGAAAAATATTTTGTATGAATTCACAGTTCAAGTAATATGCTAAATTCTTAAATGATCCTTTAACAAGGAATTTTAGAAGGTGATTTCACCAAGGTCTTGTAAACAGCCGTCAAAAACATCACTTGTAGCAAACATTGCTTCACAGGATACTCCATCCTACTGTCTTGCTATGGTCCAAAACTTGCTTGGGTTAAGAGAATTACTTACAGCTTTATTCACTACAGTGGAAGACATAATAAAGCTCATTAGGACAATGTACTTGAGAAATGAGATACAGGCTCTCATTGCTCTACATGAGCTCTACCTACTGACCATTCTTCAAACAGCAACAGTGTTAGCTGCTGAAACAGACTTTCTCAGCCCACCTGGGAGCTGCCTCACTCCTTTTTCTCTTCAGCTCCACCCTTGGCCTATAGCACATGAACTGTGGCATCCCTTACCAGTTTTCTGCATCTCATCCTCCCCACAGTTGTTCAGTCGATACCCTCCACATTATGGAAAAAACAAAGTGATGCCAGGCAAGCACAGAGTTTAGGCCAGTTGCAGCTGTGCTTATCTGCTCTCAGATGCATTCTGCACAGAGTACATTATTTCTGTGCATAGCTTAAAACCTCTACTATTGAAATAATTAAATCCATTTACTGCATTTTCCACTACTTTATTATGTGGAGGTGTTATTTACCAGATGTTATGGAGGTCACTGCTATTCCAATACTATTGAAATGTTTTTTTGCTTGTAAGACTCAAAGCATCAACAGTAGATTAGTATATTAAAAGTTTATAGGAGTTAGTTGCACTTTAGGCAAAAGAATAGGGAGATAATTTTAAGAGAGACCTGAGAGGTCTGCCCACAAGACTAGACATCTTAAAAGAATTTAGAAGAAGCAATGCCAAGCCAAAAAGTTGTTTTCTGGCTATTAGGGCAGTCATTTCGTCCAGCAGTAGTGGCAATTGAAGGCATGTCTGTGTGGGAGTAACAGACCTCTTAAACTATGAGTTTACTTAAGAAGCCCTAACTTCTTGTTTTTTCCTCTTCCTAGAGAATGTTTTTCTTGACAAGCCATCTTCAAAATTTGCCCAAGAGGATGGAGAACAGACATCAATCATCCCTGTCCACCAGGTTATTGACAAGGTCAAGGGATATTGCAATCCTCACTCCGACAACTTCTATAAAAATATCATCATGTCCGACACATTTAGTCACAGCACAAAGTTCTAATGGAGCTTCTGGAGTTTTTAAACCAAAGAAAGACAAAAAGTCTGCCTGGAATTGAGAATATTGGATATCGTAGAATGTGACACGTTTTGTTATTTTTTCCCAGTTTCTAATATTCTCCTGCTAACAGCTTCAACTCAAGGACCAATTTCTCTACCTTTTTATTGTTGTGGAAAACGACACTTTTCCACCATAGTACTGAGCTGTTTTTAAACTTGTGCCAGCCAACACAATGCTTGGACAGGTAGCTGTAATCCTGTGTAAATATTTTTTAAGACTGAAGAGCCACAAGCTTAACTCTAAATTACGTATTCCAAACAGAAGCAAGTCTTGACTCCTGGGGAAAATAACAGACATGTCACACAGTGCAGGCATGCTCTTATTGAACGGTTTACTGATGGTCTTTTCCTTTTGAAAAATATGGATATGCCCTATGACACTTGTTAGATTTTTGCGTCTTGACTGTCTAGTGTTGTCTGTTCTACATTCGTAAGTGAATAAAACCCGAACACCAGTGTTAAAGGTTATTTTAAACCATTTTTTACTACATAGACCTAATCACAGAAATCTTGCTTACCAAAAGAATATGTGCTGTAAATTCAGGCTATTTTTTATCCATGTAGAATCATAGAATGGCTTAGGTTGGAAGGGACCCTAGAGATTATTTTATCCAACCTCCCTGCCATGGGCAGGGATGCCTCTCAGCTAGACTAGGTTGCTCAAGACCTCATCCAACCTGGCCTCCACAACCTCTCTGGGCAATTTATTCCATAGAAACATGCTTATCACACAGATGTGCTGGCTGAGGGGCGTGCAAAGTTGCTAGTAACTCTTGCAAATTGTAAGCCTACTGATACGTATGGAAATAGTCATATGTATCATTTGCTTCTGTGCAGAACAAGTACACAGGTAAATCCAAAGTTTACACAAAGTCATGTTTCAACATTTATTAACTGGTATGTATGAAATGTGGCCTCTCCCATAGCAATTTTATGTTTAATGTTCTTTTTCACTACATGAAATGGAAAGCATTCAACTATATATAGATATATAAATATATACCTGGATTTGTTTCAACACATATTTTTATAATAATACACACAGTAAATATGACAGAGGAAACCACAATGTGTACCACAATCTAAGAACAATGAACGGTGCTAAAACTTAAGTACTGAAATACAAGGTGAATACTTTGTAAACCCATGGGTTCATTTGTCAGATATAAAATATATAGAGAGACACCTGCATATACTGTATATATAGACACCTAAATCAGATGGCATCGCAACATTAGAATAACCTGGAATACATTTGCCAGTAATAAATAAATAACACCTTTATAGGCACTTAATGTTATCAGTCTCCCTCTCCTGACCCCCTGTTGGCTGGCTTGATTGGCATTGTTGGAGGCACAGAGTTTAAACAATGTTCAGACAACATTAGGAAATTTTATGTTGCTATACTCGGTGCGTAACCACACCGAGCTGTGTGTGGGAACAGACAAGAGTATAAAATGCTTATCTGTTTTAGTCTTTATAAATGTGTGGCACATTAGCACATTGCCATGACTGCCAAAAGTACATCTCCTCAGGAAGCATGTTTTGTTCCATGACAGGTTTTATAGACGTTGTAACAGCACATGTTGCTTAAGGCATGGGCTGAAAAATCAAAGGTATTTTCAAATGCTGTTTTCAGAGGAGAATGTCTACGAATGGAAATTTTAATTTTAAAAAATCTTGTGGGCTTGTTTTTTTGGTTTTTTAACCAAAATATTCTTATCAAAGTATTTAATTAATTGTATTCAGAAGGTGGCCAGAAAGTTGTGCTGCGATTTTTCAGTTGCCAAGCAGTTCAGTGAGTCAGGATGTAGATTTGTGCCTCCCTTTGCATGCACTTTTGTGTGCAGATGTGGTTTAATGCTGTGACCGCACAAATGGTGGATTTTCCCTGCCTGCAAATACGCAGTGGGAGGAGGATGTCCTGGTGGCATCCCGTCCAGAAACACTGTTGTCACTACACAGACCTTAATGAAACCTCAGTCTTGTAACTGCAAATACTGACGTGGTAGTATGAGTGAAAGTCAACCTGATTCATTCAAAATGTAATTATTAACAAGGATGAGTGTTGTTAGATACCTTCAATACGGGAAATAATTTAGGGAGAGATTATGTACCAGCATTTACTGAACTTATATTTTATCATCCCACTTGCTTAACTACTGTAGATAATAGTGTTCACATAGCAGTTTACTGTGAGATTTCTACCTGATTAAGGTATTCAGAAGTATTCAGAAGGAAAAACAAACATGCCTGAAAAAATGAGGAATCAGTAAAACATAATAGCTTAGTAAAATATAAATAAAAAGCAGAGTATTCTGACTGAAGCTGAGCTGTAACCTATCAGTTTAATGTACAGCTACCTACATTTTTGCTGAATGAAGATTTTTTTCATTTTTTTACTACCATGTAGTAATCTTAAACTGTGTCAGTTAGATGCTCTTGAATGCTCTCAATTCTAGAATGTAAAGCTTCTACTTTGTAGTTGACATGCTGTAACCTCCCTTGTATATATTTATTTATTTGTGAGGTTAAATATGTCAAATATACATTTAGCTCTATCATGACTATTCTTGTTACTTTAAAACTAAGCTTCTGCTTCATTATAGAAGAAAAGGAAAATAATAATTTCTTATATATGTTTTTTTTTTTTTCCCCAGAGATCTTGTGAAACAATTTACTGTAGTTCTATCTATTACAGGTGTGAGGAAATATGTCAGTGTAATTTGTAATACTAGTCAGTGGGATATAGTGTAACAGGCTTGAAGATGGACTGAAGCAGAAAGAAACATTTTCAAGTAAACATTCTTGATCTTATCATCCCAATAATTAAAGTCTTTTAATAGTTGATGGTTGATTTTTTTCTTTTTTAGTGTTTAATAGCTAAAATTACTCTGTTCGATTCTGTGAAATAATCTTGTGTTTATTAAGTACAAGATAGGTACATGCCTAGCCAAAATGTCAGAAATAAATGTGCAAGACTAACTCCATCTCACCAGAGAAACGCATTTTGCAGAATTATGTTTTTCCCCTTTGTGATTTTCCCGAAGCCACATCCAGTAAATGATCTAAAAGTTATGTAAGTTCGTTTATTTATGGTAGCAGTCATGTCATAGAAATGAAAGGAAAATCAAGGAAACAGGCAATACGCTGGGAGAATCTTAAAAGTAATACAAATGAATAATCTAAAATTCAGGAGTTGGTTCTGTTCATACGTTTCTTTCCAGCTGAATGTAGTCCATCATTGTCAATGATTTGATACATCTTGTAATCATACTTTGACTGATCACTGTTGAAATATCTTAGCCAGCCAATGACTTGATTAATACACACTAGTATATAAACATTAAGTGTAACACACTAATGACCTACTTTTAAATGTTTGCCTTTAAAGAAGACAGAAACCTGCTGAAATGTGTCAGATCTGCTCCTCTGTATTTAAGACTCATCAGAGAAAAAGCACAGAATATGAAGATTTAGTGGTAATATTTTTTTGAAAGCAATCAAAAAATCCCCATGTGATAAGTGGCATTTATTAATGAGGATGCTGGATGTGCCTGTGGACAGTGTCTCCATGGGCAGTGAATACTGGCCTTGAGCTTTATGCCTTGAGCAGTGTGGGAGGACCCTCTGAGGGAAGCAACCCAGGTTATTTTTTTCCCAAGCAAGATCTTAGCAGATGCCAAACTTGTAACGAGCGATTTGCAGCATTTGGGGGCGGATTTATTTTTCTCCTCATTTCATCACTTTTTAAATATCAGGAACAATTTTATTTTAATCCTCTACTGTTAACAGCTTCTTCCTACTGTAACCCATTGAGTTACATAAAATGCCACTTCATTTTATTACTTTTGAAAGTCTGATCTATAATCAGACTCGTCTATGTAACCACAAGGAGAGCCACAGGGCAGCAGTGTGTCATTCATGGAGCAATTATAAAAGGCTGTTATGTGTTTACTATAGTAAGCATGTATAAAGATTTAAAAACATATATGGGTCAGAAAATCAGGCAAAGGTTCTTAGAAGTTAATGTCAGGGGAACCAATCATGCAAACCAGTCTGTGGAGCCGCCATTTCATGCCCAGTGCTCCAGCTGCTGCTGTGCTAAGGAGGCTTTCCCCTTTACCCTCCACTTAGCTGGGGTTTGGTTGCTCAGTCCATTTAATTTTTAGATCTCCTGGCCACATCACGGCTCTCCCATCGTCAGGACAATCATTTGCTACAGTGCTATGGAGAAGGAAAGAAAAGAAAGGGCAACTGAAAGGCAAACAAGGGGACGAGTAGTTGTTAAGGACTGCTCTGCACCTTCTTACACTTTCCACATTATTTCTTTCCCCTTCTCCAGGACATGTCACACTGGCCCCTGATAGAGGCAGGCCATTGGAGTAGGTGGAACACATCACCATGGCTATTTATATATCTGTCAATTAAAGCTAATATTTTTGACCCTCCAGCTTTCAGCTGGTGGTCTGCCATGGTTCTTCAAGGCAGCAACTCCAGCATTTCCATGCTTAGACACTAACCTAGCAATAATATGTCTGTGGTTCAGGAAGAATCCAATGCCCCTCGTGATGAAAAATCGATCTGTTAAGGTTCAAGCACCACACCAGAAACAGCTAAATAAATCTCACAAAAGCCTTTTCTGTGAAAATAGCCCTTCCTCAGATACTTCCACTCACACAAAGCCAATGTTGATTTTGGTCTTTGGTTAAGCCCAGATTTACTGCTCATGAGGAGCACACATTGTGGGGATGTCTGTGTGGATAGTGTAACCACAGCTATCTGACTGTAGTTTGAATGATATGTTTTTCTTGAGGTGTGTTGAATGACCTAAACTACAGAATAAATGCCAGCTTGAATCTTTAGCATGTACCAGACAGCCTAAACTGGGCACACGCTGTATCCAGACTATTCTAGTAGGAGTTCTCAAAAAACAAAGCCTTACTTAGAGAACAGCTCTCAAAAATCCCAACTCTATGTAAAGAGGATGAGAAAGAACGAATGCTGATAACTCCAGCTTGATGTGTCCTTCTACTACCAGCTTTCCCCATCCTGGGAGCCCACCAAAGCAGTGGAAGAAGAGGGCTGTGGTTGGGGCATGCATTCTGCTGCTGCCAGCAGACGGAGGGCTCCTGCTGTGTCCCTGTCATGCATTTCACAGCACTCCAGTTCCAAGTACAGTAGTAACTGCAATAATATTACACATTTACAAAATTCCACTCTGGTTTTCTTTTCCACTTGCCTGACAGGACTGCTTGTGCTTTTCCAGCAGAGGGCACTGGCACATTGTTACTTATAAAGCTGTTAAAGGAAGACTGCAACAAGATTCTTCCACATGTAATCACCAGAGCAGAGATAAGTAGGCGAGTTCATATCAGGTTTGTCTGTTATTTATCAGTCCGTTACATCGCTGGATAAAGCAAACACTCTGTGCTCAGGGAACTGAGGGGACAGAGTCGTCTGCCTGCATTTGGGCACATTTAGTGGAAAGAGCAACACAGAGTCTCTGTGTATTTTCTCTTGCTGGCTGTTACATTTTCTCCTTTTCTGCTCTGGAATTAGGAACTGCTGTGCTGCTGTCAGCTGAGCAAACAGTCAGCTCACCATTTCAGGCTTGCACACCAGCTTATTCCAATACTGGGCAAACAGTTTGATCTGTGAAGCTGCCATCTTCTGAGTCAGAAATTCACAGTATCCTTTATTGTCCAGGGAGGGGAAAAAAACAGCAGTCCTCTGTTGACAGTGGCACACAGACCCATACCTCCCTACCACTTTTTCCCTCAACAGTATAGGGACAGACCTGCTGTCAGCTGGTCCTCTGCTCCACCTACTTTTTCCCCATGGCATGTATTGCAAGGTCAGCTCAAGGAAGCTGCAGAATCACTCAGCTACATGCTTAGCTATACAGCTGTCCCCAAGGCCACCTTGTCATGAGGCAGGACTGACCAGAAAGTGGTTCCATTGGAAAAATTACATCATGTTGAAATTAAAATTCTGAAACAGTTTGAATCCCCCCATCTGTACCCATCCCAGGAGTCTCACTTGGCCTGGCCCTCTCACCCCACACCTGCGCCAGCACCAAGCTGGCATCAAGCTAAGAGGAGAGAGGTGGTTTGAGGCAGATGGAATGGGGAAGGTAGGGAGGGACATGACCTGCTTTAGCCTCACCTATTTTTTTTGGAGAGAACCCATAGGTATGGCTACCTTGACCCTGGGAAGAAGAGGCAGTGGGAAGGGAGACCCAGGAGTAGTCAGGACTTGATGTACAGAGTGGGGCACAAGACTAATATGACAGACACAATGACACCAATACTTCTCCAGAACACTTGTGTTACTGCACAAGTTCAGAGTCACAGCACATCTTTGTTACTGATGCCTCTCAGTGAACTTAAGCACAGCTCTGCACAAGCAGGAGCTAGTGTGAGTTCCTCACCATCTCTCTGTGCTCTCTGCAACCAGTGCTCACTTCCCAGGAAAACAGAGGTGCCAGCATGCCTTTCAGTCTCCCTGCAAATGTCTTCCTGCTCAGATGTGATCATTTATTAGAATTACCCAAGGTATAGAGTGAGCCGAGCATTATGCGGATACTGACAACACTACCCAGATCATGGAGCTCCAATTGACAGATTAGGACAGTAAGGGTAATCAAGAAAGGAGGGTGAGCATGGCAAACCAATATTTACAAAGCTTTGCAGGGGCATTGAGGACGGGGGCTGACATACCGTGGTTTTCCATGCAGAATGCAGAGAGCTCTCAGAGGAGTTTTTGTGGTTTTGCAGTAATTTGGTGTAGGATGGGCCAGGGCTGAGCTCTGCAGGGACAGCAGCCTAGCTGGACCTCAACCCATGGATAGTTTTTTCATCATTTCTTTGGTGTAGCTGAGAGACATTGGGTAACTGTAGATCAAGATTTGAAGCAGTCAGGCTAATGACTCTTGGAGGTTAGCAGGATGTATTTAGGCAGCCTAGACCTTAAAAAGTTCATCCAAACTAGCCCCTACCCCCTTAGTGTGGTTAGGTGGCAGCTCTTACAAGAGGTGAGGAACTCACATTTCATTTAGCTACATTTGATGGAAGAGAAACTGGGTCAAGCCTGCCAGCTCCTAGTAGGCAGTTGTAAGGATTACACAATGGAGATACTTCAGTTGGTTTTCAAAGAAAAGGGGAGCCTGTTCAAACCTCACACTGCACACCTCCAGGTCCAGGTTTGTACCAGCTTCAGCTAGAGGCACGGTGAAGTGATCTCTCATGGTAATTCTGAGGTGGCTGAGCAGAAATGAGAGAAAAGTCAAATGCACATTTCATTGCAGAAAAGGTCAACCTGAAAAAGATCAGCATAGGCAGAAGCAGCCTGTTCCTGAGAGTGTGACTGTCAAGATACTGTTGCTGGGTAACAGCCAATTGACTTTAACGCATCCCGCTCTTTTATTCACATTGATTTTTAATGTCTCCCAAAGATGGGTCTTTTTCACTTTGCTTGTTGGTTTTTTTTGTTTTTTTTTTTTTTTTTAACCATACTGATGTGTGCTCTGAATCAGCAAATCACCAATCTTCTGACCATATTTTATCCTACCAGACACTGTGTATGATGTTTCCTACATTCAGACAAAAAGATCTTCTAGCTGCAATCAGATGGGACATCAATTAGCGACTAGTGTAAGCATAGTCTATAAATTGCCTCCTGGCAAAGGTGAAGGATATCTCCTAGTGAAGCACCGGGAGATCTTCAGAAGAGAGGACACCCTCTGTCACTGGAGATGTCTAAGAACAGGCTGAACCTGGGCTTCCTAAACCCACTCATTTGGGTGCCACCATCAACACCAACAGCAGTATCTGGTAACACACAGAGACAACCTCCTGCTCTGTGATCCTCTTTAATTACGTACAACTATTTTTACTAACAGTACACTACATTAGAAGGAAAGTTCTCCCACAATAAATTCATATCAGTACCCTATCACCATGTTTTATGTTCTTCTCCTCCCCAATTTCTCCACTGCAAACCCTTTTCCCATACAGCTGCCTCATTCACCAAATAGCTTTACCATCCCAAACCCATGATACTTCCACAGTACCATTTATCACCTCAGTCTCCAGCTTTCCCCCACTGCAGCAACAGCCCCATTCCCTCATTTACCAGAGCTTCTGCTGTAGTTTTAAAGCAGAGATGGTCACAAGAGCAAGGGCTTCAAGCTCTGGAGCAGACTGGTGGTGGCACAGAGCTGTGGTGCAGCCAGTCAGCAGCAACCTGCCGTGTGCAGGCAAACCGCTGGGTTAGGCACATGTATCTCAAGGCTGATTTTGACATAGGTAAGTTTGCCTTAAATAGGAAGGAAAATTAGACACCCCTCTGAGACGCCTTCTGGTTCCATTTTACTTTATTGTTATTTTACTCATATTAGCATCAAATGGGCTATTTACTCTAGAAACCAGGGCTTCTGACTGGTGCCTTTATGGACAAGGTCAAATCTGTGACAAAGCTTCAAGTATTTGTTTCCCTCCTTAACATTTGTGCTAAATTCATGCAGTTGCCTGTGTAAGCTGCCACCTTGAGCATGGCAGCCTACACCTCTTTTGCCTATGCCAGCTAAAATTGACAGGCCCTATATTTCCCAGTTAAAACAAATCCATTCAAGAAATCCAAATCAATTACTGAAGATGCTGCAAAAGATATTTCAGTGTTTTCTCTCAGTGAGGCTGAGAAAAGAACACAAGAAAGAAGCTTCAGGGATAACACTAACGTGAAGAAGTGTTGACATTTGCCAGGGATGGCAAGGATTAGCTTCTCAAGCACTCGGGCATGCAGGCACAGAGGCTGCTGTGGTGCTGCCTGATCAAGCAGCCATTTCAGCAGGTACTCAGCAGGCAGTGGGCTGGGAAGGATGTAAGTAACAATGCATATTGGCACCACATGTGGAGGCAGGAATATCCCAGTGCACGTACACATACGTGTTTCTTCTTTTTGTCTAAGCTGCTGCGTACACAATCCATTGCAAAAGCAAAATACTAACTCTAATAGTCCCAAAGTCCAGGATGCAGAAACTAACAGTTTTCCAGGATATTTGCAAGTAAGTGGATCAACCCAGTTCCACATTTAGGCATTTAATTAAATGGCTCGATTTTTGTTATTTTTCATACCACAGGTAAAAAAAAATTCTCCTTTTGGCAGAGGGTCCTTTGTCTTTAGATCTCCATCTCTGCCTAAGAAAGCTTCTATGCACACAAACCCTGAATTGTCTTGACGCATACAAATCATAAGGTTTTGGCTGCCTGATGATAGGAGCTGTGGTGGCTTATTCCCATAAACCAGACATTTCAATGTGTGTAGAGCAGGCCTATGATTGTGATTGGCATGTGGCTACTTTCAACCAGCTTGCTTTTCCCATGGCTGGCATAATGCCAAGAGAAGCATTTTAATATTAAGGTGGTTGTGGAAAAGCAACAGATGCAATAGCTGAGGAACAAAAAAAATATTGCTTTATGAAGTGTTTTGGCTCACTTATCCATTCTAAATAATTACTGATGACTGAGTACCTGAGTTCAGAAAACAAAGGTTGTTTGTCTTGCACAACTTCATTTGTCCAGTTTGGGATGGGTAGGGTCCACTGAACCACCAACACCCACATGTAAGATAGGACGCTCCCATAAAAAGTTTTCTTTATATCAGCTAAAACTGAACCAGTTTGCTTTAACTCTTGTCATACACTTGTGATTTGTTTCTTAAGCCACACTATTGCAGGCTAATAATGAGAAGCACCAGGTTGACTCAGACTGAACAGAATCCTCCTCCTTTCTCTCCCCAAATGGAGAGCTGAGCCTCAGCCTAGTATTGTGCATAACCTCCCTGTAATTTTTTTTCTTTTTCTTGCGTGAATGTTCTTTCAGTGGAGCATTAGTGCAGTTTCTCCAGAACTTGCTTGCATATCATAACAAAAATGCATAAGCAACTTCTATGTGTTATTCACTTTTCCATTTTATCAGGATCCATTTAACTACACAGTAATATCTTTTAAATTCAGGGAGTTACATGATATATATTCTTATTGTAGATGTAGCAGAAGCTTAAAGCCACAGGGCTGGTGCCTTACATGTGTTATCTCCTTGGCTGGCCTCTCACATCCACAGTCTGGCATCTTTTCTCAAACACTCAGCTTTCCCTTTCCACAAATCTTGTGGTTCAGACATACAATCAAGTTATTGCCATTTAAAAAGTTTACCCAATCCTTCTGAGCCATCAGGACTGCCAAAGTAAAGGTTCTTCATCCACTTCTTTTTCTCTCCAAAATGTTTTACCTTACACTTGCTAGAACTTAAGAATCAAGCTAGCTGCTGCCAGCCCCCACTCAGCTGAGGCATGCTGATTTGCTGCAACAGAACTGCATGCCCGAGACCTCAGTGCACTGATTTATTAAGTGTAAAGTGTTACTGATGTCTTGTTGTGCCTATGAAGCAGAGTAGAACTAGCTATATTAAAAATGATAAATGATTGCTGGTCTTTGCAATTATTTTGGTCATGAGAATAAATAATTTCAGAGTGGATGAATGAGGCAATTCTATTTGTAGCCTTTATAGCTGAATGATTTCTATATATAAGTGAAATTATAATTTTTAAAAGGCAGAAACATCAACTTACAAGACCATTGGATAACACATAGGTAGTGTTTAAAAATATCTGTCCTTTTTTAGCAGCATGCATTATAACATATTGGGTGGGGAATAAATTCTCTATCATACTGGATTTACCATACTTTTGTCAGTAGGAGGAATGTTGCTTTGAAGTTTGTGGCAGTGGAGTTTTAGATTAAAAGAAAAATTTCAAAGTCCTGAGTAAGGAAAAAGGAATTGCAGCTGGTCAGTCACTGCATGAGAGTGAATGAACAGCACATCCTGCATTTCTTTGTCTCAGAGGACAAAAAAAAAAAAAAATTTGCAATCATACTTACCAAAATGTAAATTGACTGTCTCCACCTGCCCTGATAAATCTATCAATTGCAAGAAACTGGCAGGTAGCTTAAACCAAAAGCAAATTTATAGTTAAGATTCAGGAATGAGGCAAAGCTAAAAATCAAGGCAAAGAGCGGCTTTAAATTGCGTCTTTTGTCTCCTGCAGACATGAAACTCTGGGGTCAAAGCCATCCCAAGTTTGGCCTATAAAACTGTCCCCAGGATGGGTGACTCCTGTAACATTGCACACCAGGCGAGCAGCCTTTTGGGTGGCTGTGCTGGAAGAACACCCGACTTGCAACAAGGGGCCAACTTGAGCATGGTCCTGATGGGAGAATTTGTATTTACTGTTCAGCAAGAAGCTTGGCACCAGGCCTGATCCCTGAGGAAAGGACCTGCCAAGGCACCCATCTGAGCTGCCCTTCCCCTGGAAAACAGAGTGAGAAAGAAGGGGGTCAAGCATTCAGCCTGTGGTCTGACACATGGACACTATGTGCATCCTTCCTGGGGATCTGTGAGAGTTCCTGCACTCTGCACTGAGAACAAGTGGAGCCTGACATGAGACAGGCATCAAAGCATGATGAAGGCAATAGAGCACTAATAAAGCCCAAGTCCTGTGAGCCCAATTCAATCTGCCTAGTGGGAGTCTTTCTAGAGCACCACAGGATGAGAAGCATTTCCTCCACCAGGAAACTGCATTACAGAGCAAGACACCATCTCACCTTTCCCTCTCATTCCTGACCTTTTTCATCTTGCGGTCACTGTGCTGCTGAAACCAGACCTTCCTCCTGACAGCAGTGTTAGTGTGAGTTCATTAATCCAACTGTCATCTAGTCCTCAAACTCTCTATGGATCTTCTGGTGAGCATTCTAGCACTTAGAGCACACTAACGTGTACCTGTGTCTTACTGTAGACACAGGCAGAAAGAAGACAGTTTTTTCAAAGCATCCCACTGGCACCTTGAGAGCTTCACAGTCTTTATCTCAGCTCTAGGCTTCCTCTGTGATCCTCAGCAGTGCTGAGTTTTTCCACTGTTTTCCTTTGGCAATAGTTTAGGGATAACTGCGGCTAATGGGAAACTATTCTTAGCCATCAGCCTGGTGGCAGGTGCACCCGTGGGCACAAAGCTATGCGTGGGAAGGTGGCAGAGCCACAGCAAAACCATCCTGCCATGCAGTCCCAGGGCTTGAAACAAGCCAGGAGTGCTCAGGGATGGGTGGATGCTTGAAAATAATCTAAAGAAGGTCCACAGTACTAAACAATTAGAGGAAATCCCATCTAGAAATGTAGAGGAATAATCAGCAATAAGCAGCAGTGGAGCAAGTTGTGACAAGCCATGTGGCAACCTTTACCACCAAAAGCCATGCTGTTGGTTGCAACCACAGCAGCACCTGTGTTTGCATTCCTATAGCCACAGCAGTGACAGAAATGGAAAAAAATGGAAGATTTTTACCTTTCTTTGAGCTGTTTCCTCTCCATAAAATGCTTCCACACACTCTTGGCTCAATAAACCTGAGCACCAGCAGAAGTTTTTTTTCTGACCTCATCCAGTGAAGATGTCCAACAATGGAGGGCATTGCAGACTACAGTGTATGGATGAATTAAAAAGTTTTACTGTCCTTTGAGTGGGAAAGTAAGACTGCAGTAATCAGTCTAAGAGCTGTCTCTACCTTCTACCACCCCATAAGGCAGCCTTCTGAATGATTTGATCTATTTTATAGGGTTTCATGTGTTTTTTTGCATGCATAAACTTTGCATGCAAACTCACGCATACTCATGTAGTATCTACAGAATAAATAAGTTACATGCTGTACACGCAAAACTTCACTCTCAACACCTTTGCAAAACCACTGCCTGCATCCAACTTCTCCAAGTGCAAAGGTTCCAGGGAGCCACATGGCTTCTGTGGCAGCACCTGTGAGACACTCTTCTGTCTTGACATCCCCTAAAATATAATTTGGCTAGTAGACCATTAATGTTAAGAAGGGTAAGTCAACCCCCTGGGTGCTCCTTGCTGTTGGATAACTATTTGGCTCTGCAAAATTGAGATGTTCTCAAGAAAAAGAAGGAAAAAAAAACCCTACAACACAATAAATCCATGTGAAGGGACTGAATGACAAATAGCTGCAGCAGAAATGCCTGATCAATTGTAGCTTCCAGGTCCTCCAGCTCTGGAGCACCTAACTGCAAATAGAAGGATCTTATAACTACCTCAGTGTCAATTTTTACTCTTTTCAGTCTTCTTTAAGAATTACATATGCTAATGCACATGGTAAATAAGGAGGTGATTGTTGTCAGCCAACATGGCTTTGCTAAAGGCAAATCATGCCTGACAAATTTGGTGGCCTTCTACAGTGGGGTTACAGTATTGATGGATAAGAGAAGAGCAAATGATATCTTCTGCCTGGACTTGTGCAAAGCACTGCCCTACTCAACATCCTTGTCTCTAAATTGGAAAGACATGGACCTGATAGATGGACCACTTGGTGGAAAAGGAACTTGCTGGGTGATCATGCTTGAAGAGTTGAAGTCGATGACTTGATGTACAAGTGGAGACCAGTGGCAGATGGTGTTCCACAGCTGGGACTTGCCCATGGCAAAGGGAGTGGAACTAGGTGATCTTTAAGGTCCCTTCCAACCCAAACCATTCTACAATTCTGTGATGCTATGATTAGACGGATAAGATGTCCTTATGATGTTTATTGCTCACGATCAACAATCTTTGCCACTTCATTGAGTATTTTTCTACATTTATGTGCTGTCTGGGCCGTTTTAGCATACCAAGTAAACTGGCCTGTGAAGAAGACAGGCATGTAATTATCAGAAAGGATTTAGCCATCTCCTTCCTCTGACCACTGCCCATGAGAACACCACACAAACACCACAGTTACACAGAGGCGCAGCGCAAAGCTGTTGTGCTCCCCACCTCCCATCTGAGCTCTTCATTCCTCCAAGCCATTAAGAGTTCGCCCTATCCCAGGTTTGTACTCTTTGAAAAGTCAGTCTGAGAAAATAATTGCCTCTTCTCTTTCCAGAGCCCAGGAAAAACACCCATAGCAAACAAGCATTCGCTGTAGGAATAAAACTCAGCTACAACTACTCAGCAACAAAACAAATAACTCAGTGAACATTGTCAGATCACCACTAAAGGCAAGACATTACAGTAACAAAAGGTTTGGTAGATTGTATTTGATTCTTCTTGTTCTATATCTGACTGGTAGACAGAGAATTCAATCTCTAGTATGACCAAACTAGCACACTCTACAGTGTTGAATTGACTGGGAAAAAAAAACAAAAACAAAAACAAAAAAACCTCCTGAAAATAGTAAAAAGTTTGTCATTAATTTCAGTATTGGTATAGATTTCTTCTTTCTGGTCATTCAGTCAAAGGGTGTTTCAACTATTTTGTTGACATTCTGAGAAAAGATATTTGCAAATTCTAGAGTCAAAAATTTGTAGGAATCTTTGTACAGGATGCAATCAATGTCTCCAGATAAGCAGGAGGTAATTCATTTACAACACTGATTACATCTGCTGCCATCAAAGTTGCCTAATTTTTATATTAAAGATTTCTTACCTTAAGTAATATTTATTGCTTTTTGGCAGTGTTTGAAAGATGTGTGAAAACACATGGGAAATTACCATTGTACAAAACTCCTATCAAATTTTCAAAATAGTCTGAAATAAAACAGGAATAATTTTCTTTAAATACCACAAGGTTAAATAATAATAATACTAGGTTCTTTTACAATTGCATTCTGCTTCTTCAAACAATTAGATGCACTTATGCTTTTAAGCACTTCTCTGCAAACATGAGGACTATGAATGAATGCTTTACTTTTTATGTGTAATTAAGACAAGCAAACAACTCCAGCTTCAGTCGTCATAAATCAACAGAGTCACACTGGTGGAATTACAACTTATGCTGAATTGTTTAATTTAATAATCACAGGTTCTACCCATACATCTTCTTGTCACTCCATTTATCTCACACACTACTTTTTTCCCAGCCCTGTAATAAATTCTCAAGAATTAAGATACGAATGCTTACAAAGCAACATGTTTACCCTGGGACAATCTGAACTCTTCGCTTTTAACTATAACTGATGCAGCTACAGGCTATAAAATTTATCACTGCAGGAGGTCTTCTCTTAGTGTCCATAAGCACGTTTAGTAAACTTTCTAAAATCTTAAATCTTAAATCTAAAATCTTAAAACTTAATCTAAAATCTTAATCTTAACTCCAAATCCCACTCACATCATACAACACACCACCACTGATTGAAGTGTAACATCAGTGCCATATGACATCAGGGTAAGTCAAAATTAACTGTACAGGCTCCAATGACTTGATATGTACCTGCCAGGGGCAACCAACACAGTCATAGGATTGCCAACATCTCCATTTCTACCCCTCTGCTAGGCCTGCCTTGGTTTTGGTTGTCTTACTCCTCTTCCTCCTTTGCTTCACTGGGTCGCTCAGGAGGACAAGGTGAAGGACAAATGGTGCTGGGTCCCAGCCTGGGAAAGCTGCAGTTCCTCTGGTGCTCGCCGGCGTGGACCTGCTGCTCCTCAGCAAGGCATTGTGGGCTCTGTGCACTATTTTCTTACTGGAAATTAAAGCTATTCCTTCTTCCCTCAGAAAAAACGTCCAGGACACCAGACTGGGAGAACTGAAGGTAAAGCAAGAGTCACATATACTTGTGGCTTTGTCTTTTGCTGACTGTATATCCCAGAAGGAAGGATAAGGCCATCAATAGGAAGCATACAGGCCAGACCTTTCCATCCACAGGAAAGATATGAGGTGGGTAACAACCAGAGGAACTAACAGATCAATGTCTTCATTCATGGTGTATGATGTAGCAAAGAAAGGAGGGAGATGAGTTAGAAACCAGCTCATGGTGGAAGGAATAAGCCAGGTCATCAGTCCAATTCCAATCATGCAGTAGTTGCCAAATTAAAACATCATTGCATACATAATCCTCTTTCTGTCCTGGTCTTGTCCCACCATCACTGAGAACTCAAGTTGTAGTGGACAATCAGGGAGCCCTTCTGCTAACAGGGAACCCTACATAACACACCCACTACGTAGACAGACTGCCACCACTAACCACAAGCAGAGCCAGCTTTTATATTATTAACACTAGAGGCAGGACACCTCGTAGTGATTTCCTCATTTGTTTTCACCCAAGGTTGGGCAGGTCTTGAGAGAAAACCAAGAGGAAGGTCTCTCTTGCCTGGTTGTGGGTATCATCCATATGTCAACCCTGCTTCAGGGCTTGGGGTTTAACCCCAGCAACACACCTTGGTACTCAAGTTTTCTCCTTTTTAGTGAGCCTGTTCCAGTTTTACTTTCTACATTATCATTGTTGGAACAGAAGCAAGCCTAAGTGCTGTAAGAGGACTTCTCACAAAGTTAATTTTCTCAGCTTATTTATCCTGTAACTTGAATTTGCTCACAGCATTTTATAGCCACAAATAGTGCAACTGTTCATCTGTCTCTTGGTGTATAGCTGTCAAAGCAGCAGAGCAGTGCTAAGTAAAAGGCGTATTTTACATTAGCCATAATCCCTTCTAAAGCAAGTGCTTCAATTTATAATTTCCTACCCTATACTACTGTTCTTTATTTTTGTTTAACTTTTATGTTGAAAAGATCTTATTTCAGATATTTCAGCACAGTAATGATTCGGCATAGGTTTAAAAATTCCAACTGTAATATAATTTTAAAGAGTCCAATATTGTTTTATGGGCTGACTCTTTTATAAAAATCAAATTTCAGTTGTGAGTTCACAAGCTGTAGTAGAAAGGAAATGGATATCAAATCTTTGTTCTGGGCTCAATAAACTACAGGCACAATCTACAGTTTATGAAGGGAAATTCTTTCCATAGATATTTTTTTCTGCTTTACCAGACAGAAACAATTTTCTGACTTATTCTTCCTCTCTTTCCAGAGGTTCTGTTTCAGCAATAGACCAGGTTCCACTCACTGCTTCATGAAGACCGCAAAACACTTGCAACCCTTGGGCTTATGATTTATGCAAGATAATGCTTTTCAATCATGTGCAGCACATTCCAGTACAGAACTGATGACAGTGTCTAGGGGAAGAGCTAGCAGGAGAAAAGACAACCCTTACTTGGTGATACTACCTGGCCAAGAGGGCAAAGCACTGTAAACAGTATCTGCTCCACTGCAGCTCTTTGTATGCAGAAGGTGGTTTGGGAAAACAGAATATTCTGTCTTTGGGGGTCAGTATCTACCCTCGATGCTACCTTTCCATCAAACACTGTGCATGGACTACAGCAGAGGGAAAGGAATATCTGGGACATTTCTAGAGGACAGCCCTGAGTGAGGACATGGTCCTCAAGTGAACAGTCCTTCCCGCACCCCTGCTCCTTCCACCATCAGTGCTGGTGCATAAAGGCCACTACCAGATGGTTTTTGGTGTATGACAACGTGACTGTGTTGAACTGAAAGGCCTTGGACAAGGCACTGATGATGTTGCTTTTCACTTTTGCCCTGAGGAAACCTTGATCCTTCTGATTACAGCACAGAAAGGAACTTCCTAAAGCACCTGGGGAACATAACTAATGCACATGTCATACAGCATCTGTACAGGAACACTTAGGAGTAGTGGAAGAAGAAACAAAAAAGGTTAAAACCTTTTATGACATCTACATAAATAGAATATAATAATCCATGCTATATTTCACCAGTCTAGTATTAAAATTAATTTCTTATCCAAAACATAATACTTTGTCTCTCAGGATCAGAAATTAACTCTCAAGGGATTTAAAACATGATTTTTCATGTCTTTCCTAAAACAGAAGCATTAAAGTATTTACATATGTTTATATTCCTGAATCCTATCACCTTTGCCATGTCATCCAATTTTCCTCTGTTTTCTTGATTGCATGGCAAGAATAACACAATTTATATGTGTTATTTTGTAAGTCCATCTTCTGTCAATATTACAGTGCTAATGGTTCAAACATTTTAAGATCAAATTGATGATCACATAGAGGAAAAGAAAGCAGAAAACATTTAAAGCAGGCAGGCTTATGAGGTCTGAATCTCTTTCCAATTTTTCAAACATTCTAACCACAACAAAATGCCACGAGTTCAGACTGAAAATTCATCCAGTTTAGTATTCTGTCTAGCCAACAGAGGCTATCTGCAGGTACTTTGGGAAAAGTATAAAAAACAAACCAATTGCCGGTAGCTGATCTGGAGGCCATTGATTGGATTTGTCATTTTGTCCCCTGTGCAGTACTTTACATTACATATCATCTATCATTTTATACCCCTGTCACCCAATACTTTGATATCACACTCCAGCTTCTTACCATCATCTTTCCAGCTATTGCATCACAAATCACCTTCAGACTTCATTGCCTTTATATTTTCCTCAAAAATGTGGGGGTATATTTAACAGTACAAGCTGCAGTAATGCATCTCTCATGGGGCTACATTAGCAGCCTCATTTCATTCTTTATCTTTTTTAAAAGATTTCATTCTTTATCTTTTAACAGTTATTTACCTGAAAAGGATTTCTTTCCTACTTGGAAGGGGGTTTTGGTGTTTTTATTTTTTTTAAGACCTCTGGCTAATGATCTTACTGAAAACTTACAGAAAGTCCACATATATATACACTGCATGAACCTCTATATATTACTTACAAAGGAGTCTAAGAGCTCTGTGAGGCATAAATGCCTTTGATAACAACCATATTGCCTGTTCCTTCCTGCAATGTATTATCCAGTATCTGTTTATTCTACCCTTTATTAGTTCTTTTACTTCTTTCCCAGAATGAAAAATCAGACACAGTGGTCTATATTTTCCAAGATCATTCTTTCAGTGACTGGTTACTTTCCTCAGCTTTCATTTTACTGTTATTGCTGAAGGTTTCAACTATGTGTTATTGCCACAGGTAATAGTTTATCAATGTTATGTATGAGATTCTTCAGAGCTCATGGCACCAGCATCACCTAGTCCTGGTAGTCTGTAAAGTTTGTCCTGCTTCACCCAAAAACCTGAAATGTAAATACCTGCAAGAAGTCCTGTTATGGTTTACATGGTAACCTGACCTGAAAACTGTGGGGTTTTTTCTGATTTAATAGTCTTTCTTGTGGTTTATGTGTAAGGCAGTACACTCTCTTGCCAGCAAAAGGAAAATGCATCGTGCCTTTTTCTGGGATACTCCCTTCCTTCAGGCTGTGTCTCAGTGGCACAGATGGCATTACCCAGCCAGCTGCTGGCCACAAGTGGTGCACAGGAAGAGTTCCAGCTCACCTCTGGGCCCCTCCCTGTGTCTGGCCAGCCTTCTTTCAGTGGCTAGGACCCCATGGCATCAGGAGAGGAATAGTTTAATGACCTTCTCTATTCATTTAATCATTGGGTATTTGTTTGGGTATTTTTTTGGCGGGGTTGTTTGGGGTTTTTTTTTGAGATACAAAGTACATAGTACAATGCCAATCATTTAGCATTACACACCTAAAAATCTATACACAATCTATATATGCTACTGCTCCAGCCACAGCACTAAAGTCTGTGTCCATCAAGGTAGGTCTGTAACTGGAGCTGCCCTGTAGGTATGTCACAGCTAACCAGGTACTGCAGGAATCCTGTTCCATAACAGCTAAACAAAAAAAAAAACAAAAAAAACCAAAAAAACCAAAAAAACCTACACCACAATTTAAGCATGCTCTGTGGAGTGTTTGAGGTACAAGACATCAAGAACTGACACCTGAGAGGCAGATGAAAAAAGCCCTCATTTTTAAATGAGAAAGGGTAAGGGAACAGTCTGCTGAAGCTAAGCCATGCATTCTGATGCAATAAGTTTCAGCTTCTTAGCACTTAAGCCTGGATTCCCACTTTCTATGATGATGACTCCTAAAAAGCAAGAGAAAATAATAAACTCATAGATATAAATTTAAGTGAGACTAGATGAGTCACCAGAAAATACCATCAGAGAGCCCTCCTGGAGGGATAACTCTGAATTAGGTGGATTAACACGATCTTTCCATCTCTGACTTCCACCTCTTAACTAAGATTTTCCATAGCTTACTAAGAGTGCTAATTCACAGCTTTCCCCCACATACACACTCTCCTTTAGAAAATCTAATATTGATCACGTCAGGAGGATAGAAGTCGGTTTTCCTGAGCCTGCGTCCTCATTCAAGTTCATCCACTCCCTTTTCCTTACAGATCTGTAAAGGAGTCTGCAGCCTGACTGCGTGGGTTCTGTACAGTTTTGAACACAGAGGAGCTCATTCTGGACTTTCTGTAGTTCTTTTCAGTATTTTCCCCAATTTCCTTATCATTCCCAGCCCAAGATTATCTGACTGTTTTTGTCCTGCAAACCCCCTTACTTAGGGAGAAGAAATAATTCACAGCTGGTATGTTCCTTAGTGTCTTTGCCAATCAAAACATACAGCTTTCCATTTACTGGCAACATGGTTATCATGATTCAAGCCACTTGGCTCTTCTGTTAGGTCCCTCTGGCGTGTAACGGAAAATTCACACCAGTGAAGAAGAAAAGCATCAAGTCATTAAATATTTATTTGAACGTTTAAATCTTTGGCTGCAGAGGAGGGTCTAGGGAGAGTTCCATATTTAACAAGGGGGTTTACTGAAACCACACCTGCAGACAGCACTCTTGCCATTTGCTAACACATTTACTTGAATACCTCTCTGTAAAAGAAAGGTGGAACTCTGTATTGCAAGAGACACTAAAATACAAAGTATGGGACCGTAAGGGGATGCTGGTGGAACAGGAAATCAAATTGCCAATGATACCACAAGGAGTGATCAGGAAATTATTCTCCTCTTAGTCAGAGATACTCTGGGTAATAATCTGGAAGTCAAATGCAATGATCCAGAGCTTGACTGGAAGTAGAGTGTGACCTCTCATGTCTCATGCATTGAGCGTTTTTAGACTTAAACAAACCATGCTCTTTGGGACCTCTGGTCTTGAGATCAACCTTGCTTATTTTCAGAGAAGCTGTGTTTCAAGCACAGGCTCAGCAGCTGAAAGACAGCACTTGCTTATAGTGTTGAAAGAGCAACAGTACATACTAAGATCTACCTGCCACAGGTGCTGCCTAGTAATATGGTCCATCCTCACTCATTTTCTTTCATGCAGCTACTATAAGCCAAGGCAACATGCTTTTATGTGCCCTCTTATGAAACTATCTCCATCCAGAAAGCAGAAGAAACCTCACAGGTCTACAAATGAGCTAAAAATGAGGAAGGTAAAATAATAAAGAGCACCTAGTTGATGTGCAAAGCAAATAAAACTTTTTTTATTTATTTCAAGTGAAAGCTATTTTATCACAAGAATTATTACAACATTTAAAAAAAAAAAAAAAAATTGAACCACAGACAGGAAATACAGTAGAGGAATATTTTTGATCCTTCCAAAAGATTCCATTTTGAATGAGGTCTTAAACACTCAAGGGCAGGCAAAACCTCTTAATTTACTGTTGTATTTGTTTAACAAACCAAATGGGCAAAAATCCTAAAAGTAATATGTTCCTAGGGCAGGATCAAGTAAACCAATCTAATGCTTGGAAAAGGAGGCAGTTTATTCAGAACTGGGAAGGTCTTTGAATATTTCACTGGCTTGTCTAGATGAGAATGAATAATATTTTCATGACATAAAAGCCTTCCTTTTTTCCTTCTTTACCCATAGAAATTCTCAGGGAAAGTTTCTTTCTTATGTGACTGAATGTTATAAATTTGTCTGTACAAAACCAAACTGACATGATTGACAAACAGAGGTCGCTTCCTGTGAAGTTGTTCAAGATTCAAATACCTTTTCCTAATGAGTATCTCCTTATTAATGGCCAGGAAACAAGTCTAGTATGAGAGCGCCATTCCCTGAAATAATCAATAAACATTGGTTACAGTGCTCAGTTATTCTTAGAAAATCAATACTAATTTTCTATCAAAATAGACCAGATGTTGGTCCCTGGCACCACTGAGTTCTTGGTCTTAGAGCTGACACTGCCCACAGGAATTGTCAGTTTTGTACTAGACTGACTGGCCAAATAAAAAAAAAAAAATGCACTGTATGCAAGGACTCATAACCACACACTTAACCATATTCATAATTCCAGACTGGCACAGCTATGGACCAATATAAATAAGGCCTTTCAGAAACTAATTTAAAATTTTTAAGGATCCCTAACTTAACGAAAGAAATTTTCCTTTTTAATTTTATTTTGTTCTTAGCAAAAGTCTAGCATTCAGAAGGCCAACAAATAAGTAAGCTCAAGTAAGTTAAATAAGGTTTCAGGAGATCTTTAAT
This sequence comes from Merops nubicus, assembly GCF_000691845.1. NCBI lineage: Eukaryota > Metazoa > Chordata > Aves > Coraciiformes > Meropidae > Merops > Merops nubicus. The sequence goes on along the minus strand of NW_008611744.1, from coordinate 1,412 downwards.
TTCTTCATCATTAAAAGCATAACAAATTAAAGTGGAAATATTCCCCACTACCCTAAAACATCTCAACCAGACTTGTGTTTGCATTTGTGTCTTTTTATTTTCCCTCTAAAGAAAAGAAGCTGGCTGAACAGAGCATCTGCCTAGAACCAGTCTTTTCCCCAAAGGAATCTCATGCCTATTAGGGTGAAAAGAAACTACCACATTCCAACAAATATTTGTGAGAAGGGAATAGAAAAAAAAAAATCTCTTTAGCATAAAAGGTAACTACTTGATCCGTTTAAAAACTTGCATAAACCCTTCTCTTTCTCCAAAATAGCAATAATTATAACCTTAAGCTTCTTGGTAGTAAGTTACTATCTTACTTCCTAACAGTTCAGACTAGGGCTATAGATATGGTTACTACATGTTCAAGATATGTCATAAGAAAACCCTCTATCCCTTAAAAGAATTTTCAAACACTGAGTGACCCAGCTTGCAGAAAATGAGCAAAATACTCAGGAAAAGAGACATGTTTGTTTTATTCCAGTTATCCATTGCATTCGAAAGAGAAAAAAAAACTCAATTGGAGAAAGGAAAAAACAAATCTGATAAAATGATTTTGAAGTTTCTAGTAAACTAGAATGCAAAGCATATGGTGAAGAAGTTTTAAAAGGAAAAAAAAAATAAAATAGGGATATTCACTACCTCAAAAAAAGGTTGATTTGTTTTTTCCAGACTAAAAAGTTTTCCTGCTGCCATCAGTGAAGAATGTATTAATAAAACCAGATTTCCCATGGACCTTTGATGCCATCTGAAAGTAAGAAGAGAAATTGCAGTTCCTTTTCAGGTTTTGGTTTCCATGACGCAAGCTGTCACTGGCAATGATGTTATACCAATGCTTCCACAGCGTGTATTTGGTCAAGACTCACGTATCCTGACTGCATTGTAAAATGTTATTAATTCCTTCAGCATCCAACACAAAAAGGATGGACGGGGTCTTTTGCATTATGGGAACACAATGACAATTCCTTGCACATTATAGAAGCACAAATAAACAAAACATGATTCCCCACCTCATCCCTCAAAATGTCCACCAAGATACTGGATAGTAATTTTATACACTTAATATAATCTTTACATTAATCCAGAATACCTTTTGTAATGCTTGTGTTTCAATGAACTGAAATTACTTAGTGGATTTTTAATCACAAGTAAGGATGATCAACATTAAATGAATAACAGCAAATTAACCTCATATGCTGCCTTAAGATGAGAAAAATATTCCTAAACAATGTACTACTCAAGTCAAGTGAAACAGCTTTCAAAGAGACATTTGTAAGTAATTTGTAATTTGTATAACTCTATGTTCATTAGCAGTAGCATAAAAGCTGATAAAATCTATTAAATTTTTGTTCAATATCTTCATCAACGAC